>NW_022196904.1:76036930-76037414 GCF_008632895.1 Mastomys coucha
TGGACAGATGTCATACAGACTCTAAGAGAACACAAATGCCAGCCCAGACTATTATACCCAGCAAAACTATCAATCACCATAGATGGAGAAAAGTTTTCCATGACAAAACCAAAGTTTTCCATGACAAAACCAAATTCACACAATATATCTCCACAAATCCGGCCCTTCAAAGAGTAATAAAAGGAAAACTCCAACACAAGAAAGGGGACTACATCCCTGGAAAAGCAAAAATGTAATCTTCCAACAAAACTAAAAGCAAATAGACACATGAATGCCAGCTCTAACTACAAAAATAACAGGAAGCAACAACTACTTTTCCTTAATGTCTATTAATATCAATGGACTCAATTCTCCAATAAAAAGACATAGACTTTCAGATTGGTTACGTAAATAGGACCCAACATTTTGCTGCATAAAGGAAAGCCACCTCAGTGACAAAGACAGACACTACCTCAGAATAAAAGGCTGGAAAACAATTCTCCAA
>NW_022196904.1:76041190-76079262 GCF_008632895.1 Mastomys coucha
ACTTGGAGTACTATATTGAATAGATAGGGAAAGAGTGGCCAGCCTTGTCTTGTACTGATTGCAATGGGATTGCTTCAAGCTTCTCTTGATTTAGTTTGATTTTTGTAATATAATTATTTTATTATATTTAGGAATGGATCTTGAATTCCTGATGTTTCAAAGACCTCTCATGAGAGGGTATTGTATTTTGTCTAAGACATTTTCAGCATCTAATTAGATTATCATGTGTTTTTTTTTTTATTTTGAGTTTGTTTATATAGTAGATTATATTAATGGATTTGTATCTATTATAGCAACCTTACATCCCCCCCTGGAATGATATGTTCTTTCATTCAGTTTGTTAGAATTTTATTGTGCATTTCTGTATCAATATTCATAGAAGAAATTGGTCTGAAGTTCTCTTTATTTTTTGGGTCTTTGTGTGGTTAAGGTGTCAGTGTAACTGAATTCACAGAATGAATTCTCTTTCTCTTTCTATTTTGTGAAATGGTTTCAGAAGAATTGGTATTAGGTCTTCTTTCAAAGACTGATAAAATTCTTCACTAAAACCATCTGGACCCAAGATTTTTGGGGTTAGAAAACTTTAATTGACTGCTTCTATTTTCTTGGGAGTTATCGGAATATATGGATGGTTTATATGACTCCGATTTAACTTTGGTATCTAATATCACTTGAGAAAGTCTTCAATTACATCTTGATTTTCCAGTATTGTTGAGTATAAGCTTTTATAGTAGGATCTGATGAATTTTTGAATTGCCTCATTTTCTGTTGTTATATCTCTCTGCCTTTTCATTTCTGATTTTGTTAATTTGAATACAATCTCGATGCCCTCTAGTTATCTGGTTAAGGTTTTATCTATCCTGTTGATTTTCTCATAGAACCTGTTTCTGTTTCTGTTGATTCTTTATATAGTTCTTTTTCTTTCTACTTGCTGAATTTCAGCAGAGTTTGATTATTTCATACCATTTACTCCTTTAAGATGTATTTGATTCTTTTGTTCTAGAGCTTTCGGGTGTGCTGTCAAGCTACTAGTGTATTTTCTTTCCAGTTTCTTTTTGGAGGCACTTAGGGCTTTCTTTGTAGCACTGCTTTTATTGTGTCCCATAACTTTGGGTATGTTTTGCCTTCATTTTCATTAAATTCTAACATGTCTTTAATTTCTTTATTTTTCCCTGGCCAAGATATCATTGAGCAGAGAGTTGTTCATCGTCAACGTGTATATTGGTTTTCTGTTGTTTTGTTGTTTGAAGACCAGTGTTAGTCTGTGGTAGTCCAATTGTATACATGGGATTAATTTAATGTTCTTGTATCTGTTAAGGCTTGTTTTGTGTCTCCTATTATAAGGTCAAATTTTGAGAAGGTACCATAAGGTGCTGAGAAGAAGATATATTCCTTTCTTTTAGGATGGAATGTTCCCTAGATATCTGTTAAATCTACTTGGTTCATAACTTCTTTAAGTTTCACTGTGTCACCATTTAGTTTCTGTTTCCATGATTTATCCATTGGTGAGTGTGGGGTGTTTAAGACTTCCACTATTATTGTGTGAGGTTCAATTTGTTCTTTGAGCTTTAGTAACATTTCTTTTACAAATATGGATGTCCTTGTATTTGAGGCATAAATGTTCAGAACTGAGATTTCATATTGGTAGAATCTCCTTTGATGAGTACAAAGTGTCCTTCCCTATTTTTTTTTTTTGATAACTTTTGGTTGAAAGTCTATTTTATTCCATAATAGAATAGCTACTCCAGTTTGCTTCTTGGGACCATCTGGTTGGAAAATTTTTCCACCATTTTACTCTAAGGCAGTGTCTGTTTTTGTTTGTTTTGCTTACCAAAGTGTCCTTCCTGTATGCAGCAAAATGCTGGATACTGTTTATGTATCCAGTCTGTTAGCCTATGTCTTTTTATTGTGAAATTGAGTAATTTGATACTGAGACATATTCAGGACAAATGATTGTTGCTTCTTGTTATTTTTGTTGTTAGAGGTGGAAATTATGTTTGTGTGGTTATCTTCTTTTGGGTTTGCTGTGACGAGATTAATTTCTTGTTTTTTCTTGGGTGTAGGTTCCCTCCTTGCATTGGCATTTCCTTCTATTATTTGCTGTTGGGCTGGATTAGTGGAAAGATATTGTTTGAAATATCTGAATATTGTTTGATTGGTTTTATCATGGAACATCTTGGTTTCTCAATCTATGGTTATTGAGAGTTTTGCTTGGTATAGTAGCCTGGGCTGACAGTTTTATTCTCTTAGGGTCTGTATGACATCTTCCCAAGATCTTCTGGCATTTAGAATCTCTGTTGAGAAGTTTGGTATAATTCTAGTAGGTCTCTCTTTATGTTATTTGACCTTTTTTCCATTACTGCTTTTAATATTCTTTCTTTGTTTTGTGGATTTGGTGTTTTGTTTATTATGTGACAGGAAGAATTCTTTTCTGGTCCAATATCTTTGGTGTTCTGTAGCCTTCTTGTATGTTTATAGGAATCTCTTTCTTGAGGTTGGGGAAGTTTTCTTCCATAATTTTGTTGAAGATGTTTATTGGCCCTTTGATTTCATAATCTCTTCTATAACTATTATTCTTAGGTTTGGTATTTGCATTGTGTCCTGAATTTCTTGGATGTTTGGGGTTAGGATCCTTTTGCATTTTTCATTTTCTTTGACTGTTCTGTCAGTGTTTTCTATGGTATCTTCTACCCCTGAGATTCTGTCTTTTATCTCCTGTATTTTATTGGTGATGCTTGCATCTGTGACTCCTGCTCTCTCTTTCCCAGGTTTCCATCTCCATGTTTGTCTCCCTTTGTGTTTTCTTTGATGTTTCTATTTCTACTTTTAGATACTGGATAGTTTTGTTCAATTCCTTCACCTGCTTGATTGTGTTTTCCTGTCATTTAAGAGATTTATGCCTTTCCTCTTTGAGGACTTCTAATTTTTACCAATGTTCTCCTATATGTATTTAAGGGAGTTATTTCTGTCCTTCTTAAAGTCCACTATCATCTTAATGAGATGAAAGTTTAGTTCTGAGTCTTGCTTTTCAGGTGTGATGAAATATCCAGGGCTTGCTCTGATGGGATTCCTTTATTTCAAAGTAGCATTGGTATCTGTTGCTTATATTCCTGTGCTTGCCTCTTGCCATCTGGTTATTTCTGGTGCTAACTTCCATTGCTATCTCTGACTGGAGCCTGTGTTTCCTGTGAGTCTGTATTCCTGTGATCCTGTTTGTGACAGAACTCCAAAGATTTCAGCTGTCTCTGTGATCCTGTGATCCTAAGATCTTGGGTGTCTCAGAGCTCCTGGGGTTCACTCTGCCTCTAGTTGTGGCCAGAGTAGGTGGAGAGCCATGTGATGGAGATTGGTTTGAATAGGTAGATTGCTTTGGCCAGGATGGGCCTTTCCTCCAAGCTACGAGCATGGGAGTTCTCTCCATTTTATAATATCTTCTTGATTTTCTTTCTTCAAAGCCTTGAAGTTTTAATCATACAACATTTTGTATATTTCCTATTCAATCTATTTGTTATTATTTTAGACTATTTTGAGCAGTATTATTCTGCTGATTACCTTCTTGTTCCACTTTTCACTTGTGTAAATGAGGGTTACTGATTTATGTGTATGTGTGTTTAAGTGTGTGTTACTCTTGTGTCTAGCCACTATGCTGTGAGTGTTTATCAGCCATAGGATTTCCATAGTGAAACTTTTAGGGTCACTTATATATATATACTATCATATCATTTACCAATACCTTTACTTTGACTTCTTCTTTTTGAAATTGTATATCCTTGAACTACTGTAGTCTTATTTCTCTATCTAAGGCATTAAATAGTATATTAAATAGATATGAGGAGAGTGAGAAAATTTATCTTTTGTATGCTTTTAGGAGAATTTTTTTGAGTTTATCTCCATTTAATAAGGTGATGTCTATAGGCTTGTTGTAAATTGCCTTTACTGTGTTTTAGTATATCCCATGTGTCTTAGTCAGGGTTTCTATTACTACACAAACATCATGACCAAGAAGCAAGTTGGGGAGGAAAGGATTTATTCAACTTACTTTCACATTGCTGTTGATCACTAAAGAAAGTTAGGACTGGACCTCAAGCAGGTCAGGAAGCAGGAACTAATGCAGAGGTCATGGAGGGATGTTCTTTACTGGCTTGCTTCCCCTGGCTTGCTCAGCTTGCTTTCTTACAGAACCCAAGACTACCATCCCAGACATGGTACCACACAGAAGGGGTCCTCCCCCTTTGATCACCAATTAAGAAAGTGCCTTGCTCCATGAGTGGAAGCATTTCCTCAACTGAAGCTCCTTTCTCTGTGATAACTCAAGCTTGTGTCAAGTTGACACAAAACCAGCCAATACATTATGTATCCCCAAATCTCTCTGGATTATCTCAAAGGCTATTTCTGCATCTAATGAGATGTTTTATTTAGGTTTACTCATATAAAATATATGGTAGATTATACATAATGGTTCTATTTATCTAATTATTTATCTAATTATAAATAATGCATCTATTGAACCATCTTTGGGATGAAGCTTACTCCATCAGAGTGCATGATCTTTTTGATATATTCTTGCATTTGCTTTGCACACACATTATTGAGTATTTTTCAACTCTGTTTATAATGAAAACTATAATTATCTTTATTTGTGGAATCTTTGTGTTGTTCTGGTATTAGTTTTGCAGTGGCCTCATAAAATGAATTGGAGGGTGTGACTTCTCTTTCTATTTTGTGGAATAATTTGAGAAATATTGCCATTAATTCCTCTATGAATATCTGGCAGAATCATGAACTATGTGGGATTGGGCATTTTTTTAATTCTCAGAATTTTAATGAGTGGCATAATAGGATGCAGGGTTTTATTTCAGTTTGATTCTATCAGTTGAGGCTTTCCATGTGTACAAACATGTGGGCAAATTTGAAGAAACTTCTTTGAGGTTCAGACAACAAGGTATAATCTTCTGTATTTGAGTGAAATTTTCTATGAATACTTTTTAGTTTTTGTTTATTTGTTTGTTTGTTAATAAAAGTAAATAGATTTACTAGAATACAGATATATAGAATATAGATATATGTAGAAATACTAGAAAAGTAAATAGAATTATTCTAATAGAATAATAGAACTACCAGGAATTCTTTAGATTTAACATTTTATTAGCATGATGCATCTATTTATTCTTATGTATGCTCAGTGCTTGAAATTCTTGCCTCATCACCTGTGTTCGGTTGGAAAATATGGACTCTGTAGTTCCTGTTTGAATTCCTACATTTTTCATTTCCAGAATTCCCTCAGTTTGAATTTGCATTTTTTTTACACTTTCAAAATATTTATTCATTTATTTGATAAATAAAACAAAATTACATCATTATCATTTAAATTTGCATGGTCACTATTGATATTAAGCCTTTCTAGAATTTTTTTTTATTAAGTATTTTCTTTATTTACATTTCAAATGTTATCCCACTTCCTGGTTTTCCCTCAAAAAATATTCATATTCTCTCCCCCCAACTCCTTTGCTCAACAACCCATTCTCTCCCAATTCCTGGCCCTTGCATTCCCCTACCCTGGGGCATAGAGCCTTCACAAGACCAAGGGCTTCTCCTCCCATTGATGACTGTCTACACCATCCACTGTTACATATACAGTTTGAGCCATGAATCTCACCATGTGTACTCTTTGGTTGGTGGTTTAGTCCTTGGGAGCTCTGAGGAGTACTGGTTTGTTCATATTGTTGTCCCTCCTATGGTGATGCAAACCCCTTCAGCTCCTTGGGTCCTTTCTCTAGTTCCTTCATTGAGGACCCTCTATTCAGTTCAATGGATGGCTGTGAGTCTCCACTTCTGTATTAGATGGGCACTGTCAGAGCCTCTCAGGAGACAGCTAAATCAGGCTCCTATCAGCCAGCATTTGCTGGCACACACAATAGTGTCTAGGTTTGGTGATTGTATACAGGAAAGATTCCCAGGTGGGACAGTCTATGGATTGTCCTTCTTTCTGTCTCTGCTCCACACTTTGTCTCTGAAACTCCTTCCATGGGTATTTTGTTCCGCCTTTTAAGAAGGAATGAAGTATCCATACTTTGCTGTCCCTTTTTCTTGAGTTTCTAGTGGTTTGTGGATTGTATCTTGAGTATTCTGAGCTTCTGGACTAATATCCACTTCTCAGTGAGTTTATACCATGTATGTTCTTTTGTGACTGGGTTACCTTACTCAGCATGATATTTTCAAGTTCCATCCATTTCCCTAAGAATTTCATACATTCATTGTTTTTAATAGATGAGTAGTACTTCATGGTGTAAATGTATCACATTTTCTGTACCTACTACTCTGTTGAGGGCTATCTGTGTTCTTCCCAGCTTCTAGCTATTATAAATAAGGCTGCTATGAACATATTGGAGCATATGTTCTTGTTACATTTTAGAGCATTTTCTGGATATATGCCCAGGAGTGGTATTGCTAGCTCCTCAGGTAGCACTATGTCTAGTTTTCTGAGGAACTGTCAAACTGATTTCCAGAGTGGTTGTGTCAGCTTGCAATCTCCCTAGCAATGAAGGAATGTTCCTCTTTTTCCACAACCTTGCCATCATCTGCTGTCACCTGAGATTTGATCTTAGCCATTCTAACTGGTGTGAGATGGAATCACAGGAAGGCTTCGATTTGCATTTCCTAGATGACTAAGGATATTGAAAATTTCTTTAGGTGCTTCTCAGTCATTGGGTATTCCTCAGTTGAGAATTCTTTGTTTAGCTCTGTATCCCATTTTTAATAGGGTTATTTGAATCTCTGGAGTCTAACTTCTTCAGTTCTTTGTATATATTAGATATAAGCACTCTATTGGATGTAGGACTGAGTGAAACTGGCCCACAGTCCCACTCAGGTCTGTGGGTCTCTTCAGCTGGAGGTTAGACAGGACCTGCAAAATGAAACAGTTAAGAAAAAGAGGCAGATGCCAAGTAGAGTTCTATCAAGGCGTCTATTTACTTGGAGGTATTTCGAGCTTACATAGGCAGGTAAGAATTGAAAGCAAAATCTCTACAAATAAAAATATATGCATAACATAAACATTGCGGGAGGAGTCAGGAAAGAGTCAGGAGGGAGTCACAAGAGAAGGTCACCAGCAGCTAGGATGTCTGAGGATGTCCTCAGGCAGTAGGCATTGTCACAGGCATAGTTGTATCTCAGTGTGAACTTCTCTGGCAACTTCTTTCAGAGATAAGCTGATAGTCTGCAGAAGGTCTTTCATCTTAATTCCCCAGGTGACTGACTGCTTCAGGTGAAAACCGCCAAAGTCCGGAGGCTGAACTGGATGTGGAAGGCAACATTTCCTTCCTTTTCATTTAGAAATAAGCAGGACTAAGGCATAAATAAACGGCAGTTTTGCATGGGGACTTTTATGGTGTTTAGATGGATATAACCATGTGATATTTACTATCTCTGGCAGATATCTTTAACCTGTCATGTGCATCTGGTTTGACACTGCAAACCAGGCTTATTACGTGTTTTTTCAAAAACACAGCCACTCAGTATGTGCCTCTGCCTCAGGTGGATTTCTGCCAAAGCTTAACTCGTGGACCACAGGTTTCCAAAATGCACTTTCTTTCCGTACACCCAATGCCAAGACATGTCTTTAATTGCCTGGAAAGTCCATAAGTTGTCACAGTGTCTCTGAAAACAGCCTTTTCTGAAGTTCTAGCAGAGCTGTTATTGTGCTGGGGATGAGTGTAGTCTCCTGACTCAGTTGCAAATTACCAGCTCTGACTCAGGGAACCTAGAGAACAGGGCTCAATTCAAGTGTAAATTAGAAAGGTTAGGCCAGTAACCTCTGGATGTACCAGCCTTTGGAATGCAAATACTGCAGAGGAAGTGAAGACCATGAGTAAGTCAGGCTAGCAACTCAGGATTTGCATTAGCCAAACCTCTTTGCTCCGGGTATGAGCCTGTGTATTGATTGTTTGTTTAGATTCAGGAATAAGCAGTTTCCCAGGTAAAATGGGAAGAAGCACATTCAAAGCTGGCAGAAAATGCTGTCAGCTAAAAATAAAAGAAAACAAAAGAAAAAGGAAAAAGACTTTTCAGCAGTGTGTTTAAGCACACTTGCTAAGAAGGCTGTAGCTCTGAATCCATTTGACGGATTAGCCTTTCAGGAAGCCACCATGCTCCATCCTCTTTCTGAGAAAAAATACATATGGACTCTCTGTCCCAGACCAAGACAGGGTCTGGCCCATGCCAAGCATTGGTGAGCAGGTCCCTCCATTTGACCATGGCATATGAATTTGAAGTGTTAGGATACCAGTGTCGGTCTGCAAAAAATTCAAAATAAAAAGCACAAAGGCAAGGTGTGCCTTTGGGGATCTTGGAGGGAACAGATCCCTCCCCACCTCCATTTCAAAAGCCAGGTTTTAAGCGTGCATGCGATGTGCTCACTCAATGATTCCTTGTCCCATAGGATTATATGGGATTTCAGTTTTATGAATAATGCCAAAATCCTTGCAGAAGGACAAAAAGGTTTTGCCAGTATAACCTGGTCCATTGTCTGTCTTAATCACTTTGGATAAACCCATAGCATTAAAGGCTTGTAGACATTGATCAATTACATTTCTAGAGGTTTCTCCTGTATGCAAGGATGCAAACATAAATTCTGAAAAAGTGTCAATATAGACATGTAGATATTTAAGCTTCCCAAATTCTGCATAATGAGTTACATCCATCTGCCAAATTTGGTTGGGCATAAGGTCTCTTGGTTTGACCCCCAAATGTGGAACTGGAAATAAAATGATACACTTAGGGCATTGTTTCACAATCATGTTTGCTCTTTGGAAATCTTATGTTTAAGCCTCAGTGTTTGGCTAGACAGGTGGAAATTATCATGATCACATTTTGCTAATGCAACAGGATCTGAAACTAAAACTTCTCCTACTAGAGCTCTGTTAATGAGATTATTACCTCTGGCTAATGGCCTGTGGAAGGCCTGAATGAGCCTGTATATGACCAATATAAAACTGATTTTTTTGTGCAATGATATTTTGTAATTTTGAAAATAAGGCTCCTGCTGTGGTGTTGAAATTAAATGCACCACATGTCTCCAGTAAGGGTACTTATTCAGCCATGTAGAAGCTGTCTATATACAGATTAAAAGCATCAGATACAGCTTCAAACACCTTTAATACTGCTGTTAATTCAGCTAATTGAGCTGAGAGAGCAGGAGTCTCAGTGACCACCTGTTGATTATTAATGAGATATCCAGCTTTTCCTTTACAGGAACCCTCAGAAAATACCACAAGGGCATTATTTAAGGGCTGCAAAGAAGTTATCTTGGGAAAAATTACTTTATGCACATTTAAGAAATTTATCAGTTTATCCTGGGGATAATGATTATCTGCAATTCCTTGAAATCCTATCTGAGCAAGCAACCATCTGTGCTATGCTGTTTTAACCAGGAGTCTTTCTCCAAAGTAAAAGGTTGAATGATAAATCAGTGCTTGTTTCCTACCAAGCACAATTATTTGAGCTACAGATTCATAATACAGCAAAATATTACATTTAGGAGATATCTTTGAATGAATCCACATTAAAGGTGCTTTCTGCCAGAACAATGCTGTAGGAGTATGAGTTGTATTAAAAATTAATAAATGCAAATGTAAAGAATAATCTATGTAAATAACAAATTGATTTTCAATAGCTTTTTCCACCTGTTGTAAGGTTGATATTCCTTCTTTAGTTAAAAATCTAGGAGAATTTGGATAGAACTACATTTGAGAATATCAAATAAGGGTTTCAAATCTCCTGTAGTAAGCTTTAAGAAGGGACAAAGCCAATTGATATCACCTAATAATTTTTGAAAGTCATTTAAGGTTTTTAATTTGTCTCTACGAATAACTATCTTTTGGGAAAAAACAACTTGATCCGTGAGTGTAAAGCCTAAATAATTATATGGATCCTGAGTTTGCACCTTTTCTGGAGCTATCTGTAGTCCCTTCTCATTTAAGACAACTTGTAAGTCTCCATAACATAAAAGTACATCTTGAGGAATTTTTCCAGCTAATAGGACATCATCTGTGTAGTAGGCAATATATATATATCACTGGCCATTATTTTTTTATAGGGTCAATGACCTATGCCACAAACTTCTTACATAGCATAGGACTATTAGCCATGCCTTGAGGAAGGACTCTCCATTGATATCTTTTCATAGGTTCCTTAAAATTAACAGATGGAACACTAAAAGCAAATCTCTCACAATCCTTAGGATGCAAAGGAATTGTAAAGAAAGTCTTTTAAGAGACAACTACCAGGATGTAGAGGGAAAAACAACCTCCTAAATACACAAGAACTCTACATGGAATAGGCAAGTCAGATTGTAATGCTTCTATAAGTTCTATGACCTAATTGACTCTCTATAAATCCCAAGTTTAAAATTACTTTGAACCACACCTGGATAGAACTGTGATAATGCTGGTTTTGTCTTAAAAACTATTCCCCCTGAGGTAAGGAAGAGACAAAACTAGGAAGCCTTCCCTAGGTCTGTTTTGTAAAACAAAAGGAATGCCTCTCAAGCCTTACTGAGGCCTCTCTCCGCTTTTGCATTTACTCAAATGTAAATATTTCACTAAGCATACTACCTGAGTCACACCCAAAGATTATACCCAAAGATTGCTCCTATAGTGAGGTCAGATTCCAAGGGCAATTTTGCTGTTTATGCCTGACCCCCTTTCAAGTTGATTTATACTTAAAACATTTTTTTATAATCTTGGTGCTGTAAAAGCATTGCTTGTAACAAAAAGAAACTGTACTTGAGTGTCTCTGAACTTTTAGGGCACAAACTCCTTTGAAACAATTTAACAAGTGCCTGTTTGATACCAAATAAATTTTCACTGAGATCTCCTTTCCAATCTAAAATTTTGTCTTTACCATTCTATCTAATTAAGCTCGTTCTTAAAAATGGCAGCAGGCCCATACTGGCCAAAGCTGCTTTTTAACTTTTACTACTCTTGTACCCATCTTAATTACAAAATAAAGGTGAGTTAAGATTCTTAAGCTTGTGATCAGACTGCAAACTGCAGTCAATGGAATACTGTCAATTTTAACCATACTTTCTTAGTTTCTTATGTAATATTAGACTATAACCATAACTTTTAGAAAGTAAAACCCAATTTTAAACAATCTATACTCTTTAAAATTAATACCAAAAATATTACATTCATGTTACAAAGTTTTTTAAGTGTCTCCCGGCTTTTGAACTGTAGTTAGCAAGCTTGGGACATTCTGAGATAACTTCCCAGAGCACACCAGGACTCTGGAAAGTAAAATTATGGTGTTAACTGATAAGCTATGTGGCACAGTGCTTTACTGTTCTCTTCCTAAGGAGCCAGGTCATATTATTTTCTGGTGGGATATTTAATAATTCATTAAATGATTTATCAGCTCATCTCACTAGTCTTTTTGCCAGACACTACCTCATCAGGCTTGGAGACCTCTACCTTCACCCTTGGCTCTTGGGCTTCAAAGGGTGTAAGTTTTGACCTCCCTGGTTCCTTTGTTGTACTCTGCCCATTCTTCCTCATTCCCAATTGAATCAGAGTTGACTTCGAGACATCCCAAGGAAAACCAATGCCTTTTGAGTAAGTTTAGGGCTTCCCCTCTTGGCCTTTCAGTGTACGCTGCTGTTCTGCCTGTTCTTACTCATTTCCTTTCAGATCAGAGGTGACTTCGAGGCGTCAATTTCAACTTTAAGGCCAGAGGTTCTCAGAGTAGTAGCATATAAAAATTTGTATTGCCTGGTGTATGGCCTGCAACTTAAGCCACAGTCTTTAGATTATGCTAAGTGGCTGTAAAACTCTAGCTGGAGTTGTCTGTTGAGATTTCTGCCATCTTGGCTGATTCACAACACGCATGCACCTTTAATGCCACATGTCCTGAGTAACCAGTTTCAAACTAGCTTTCAGTTAACAATGTTACAACGTTTTACCATACCCAATACAGAACATATTTATACCTTTAAGAGTAGTTAGAAACCAAATGAAACAGCTACACAAATCTTATAAATTTAGATCAATCAAAGAATTTAGAACTTAAGCTTCTGACCACTTTTTAAAAAACAGCTTTTCAGCAGGGCAACTTAAATCAGCTTTTGCTGTGTACACTGAACTCTCATGCTATTTGTATAATTCAGAAATCCACCTGTCTCTGCCTCCCAAGTGCTGAGATTAAAGGCGTGAGCCACCACTGCCTGGGCAGTTTCTTGTCTATCTATTTTCACCTGCTTCTTCAATGAGCAGAGCCTCATTTTTATTGAACTTTGATTCATTCCTCCAATGCCTCTCTTTATCATAACGTGGGCAGAGACATGGAGGAAGGCCCCTCTTGTTTCCAGAGGGATACTTTTTCTTACTCACTTTGCCAGCCTTTTTTATGAACAGAGTCCCATCTTTATGGAACTTTCATTTACATTCATTTTTCCTTTACCACAACCTGGGCAAGGACCTGGAGGGGTGTTCTTATTTCCTGATTCCTGAGGGACTTTTACAGTCTTTCCTCAGATGTCCCAGCTCCCTGCAGCTGAAACATGTGACTTCACTCCGCTGAAGACTTTTTCCCTTTTCATAGGTACTTTTAACATATGTGCTGAATTTCTGTCCTTTCTTTGCTACAGTGTGGGCAATTCTCTGCACCACCACTGGTGAGGCAGTAATCTGTTCTGAAAGATTCATCAATGCTTTTTCTCTACCCTGAACCCCTTCATTCTGAGTAGCTTGTCTGCCTTTTGAACAGCTACTTTTGAAATCTTTGACACATTTCTCACTGTCAAATCCCTAGGTGAATCACTCACTGGGGCAGTACTGATCCAACCTAGACCTATCACGATGGGTGATAGTTTTTGATATGTCCATGGATTCAGTTTGCAAGTATTTTATTGAGTATTTTTGCATCGATATTCATAAGGGAAATTGGTCTGAAGTTTTCTTTCTTTGTTGGGTCTTTGTGTGGTTTAGGTATCAGAGTAATTGTGGCTTCATAGAATGAATTGAGTACCTTTTGTTTCTATTTTGTGGTATAGTTTGAGGTGTTTTGGTATTAGATCTTCTTTGAAGGTCTGATAGAACTCTGCACTAAACCCATCTGGTCCTGGGCTTTTATTGGTTGGGAAACTATTAATGACTGTTTTTATTTCTTTAAGGGATATAGGACTGTTTAGATAGTTTATCTGATCTTGATTTAACTTTGGTAACTGGTATCTATCTAGAAAATTGTCCATTTCATCAAGGTTTTCCAGTTTTGTTAGTACAGGCTTTTGTAGTATGATCTGATGATTTTTTGGATTTCCTCAGTTTCTGTTGTTATGTCTCCCTTTTCATTTCTGATTTTGTTAATCAGGATACTGTCTCTGTGCCCTCTTGTTAGTTTGGCTAAGGCCTTATAATTCTTTTTTTTTTCATTTTCTCAGAGAAACAGCTCTTGGTTTGGTTGATTCTTTGTAAAGTTCTTTTTGTTTCCACTTGGTTAATTTCAATTGTGAGTTTGATTATTTCCTGTCATCTAATCCTCTTCAGTAAATTTATTTCTTTTTGTTCTAGAGCTTTCAAATGTGCTGTGGAAATGCTAGTGTATGCTGTCTCCAGTTTCTGTTTGGAGGCCCTCAGAGTTATGAGTTTTCCTTTTAGGACTGATTTTATTGTGTCCCATAAGATTGGGTATATTGTGGCTTCATTTTTATTAAAGTCTAAAAAGTCTTTAATTTCTTTTTTAAATTTTTTAATTTAATTTTTTAAATTTTTAAATTTTTGACCAAGATATCATGGAGTAGAGTGTTATTCAGCTTCCACATGTATGTGGCCTTCTATTGTTTATTTTTGTTTTCTATTTGTTTGTTATTGAGGACCAGCCTTAGTCCATGATGATCTGAAAGAATGCAAGGAATTATTTCAACCTCTGTTGAGGCCTGTTTTATGACTGATTATATGGTCAGTTTTGGAGAAGATACCATGAATAACTGAGAAGAAGGGATATCTTTTTTTTTAGATAAAGTGATCTATTGATATCTTTTAAATCTATTTCTGTCATAACTTCTGTTAGTTTCACTGTGTCTCTGTTTAGTTTCTGTTTCCACTGCAGAGAGTAGAGTGTTGAAGTCTCCCACCATTATTGTGTGAAGTGCAATATGTGCTTTGAACTTTAGTAAAGTTTCTTTTATGAATATTGGTGCCCTTGCATTTGGAGCACAGATGTTCAGAGTTTAGAGTTCATCTTGGTAGATTTTATCTTTGATGTTTATGAACTGTCCCTCCTTATCTTTTTTGATAACTTTAGGTTGAAAGTTGATTTTGTTCAATATTAGGATGGCTACTCCAGTTTGTTTCATGGGACCATTTGCTTGGGAAATTTTTTTCTGGCCTTTTACTCTGAGGTAGTGTCTCTCTTTGTAACTGAGGTTGGTTTCCTGTATTCAGCAAAATGTTGGATCCTGTTTAGGTTACCAGTCTGTTAGTCTATGTCTTTTTATAGGGGAATTGAGTCCATTGATATTAATAGGTATTAAGAAAAAGTAATTTCTTGCTTCCTGTTATTTTTGTTGTTAGAGTTGCAATTCTGTTCATGTGGCTATCTTCTTTTAGTTCTGTTGAGAGATTACTCTCTTGCTTTTTCTAGGGTGTAGTTTCCCTTTGGTTGGAGTTTTCCATTTATTATCCTTTGAAGGGCTGGATTTGTGAAAAGATATTGTGTAAATTTGGTTTTGCCATATAATATCTTAGTTTCTTCATCTATGGTAATTGAGGGTTCTGCCAGCCTAGGCTGGCATTTGTGTTTTCTTAGGGTCTGTATGACATCAGCCCAGGATCTTCTGGCTTTCATAGTCTCCGGTGAGAAGTCTGGTGTAATTCTGATAAGTCTGCCTTTATATATTACTTGACCTTTTTCCCTTACTGATTTTAACATTTTTTTCTTTGTTTTCTGCATTTGGTATTTTGATTATTATGTAATGAGAGGAGTTTCTTTCCTGGTCGAATCTATTTAGAGTTCTATAGGCTTCTTGTAATGAGAGATTAAAATTAAGTTTTCAAGCTATACTGTGGGAACTTAGCCATTGGTTAGACTCAGCAGGAGGCCAGTTCCCAAGAACCTAGAAACAAGGGAACCAAGAAGACCAGGCCAGAGAACCCAGAAACAACCTGGCCCAAAACAATTGCCAGGTGGCTAGCCTACCCCTGGACCCTAGCATGAGCCAACACCAATGAGAAACCACCCTGTGCCTTCCCCTTACCCCAGTCTTTCCTTTTGCCCCAGCAACTGCACAGAAATAAAAAGCTGCCTAAGATTTTGCTCAGGGCCAGACTTCTCTACCCCTGCGAGGGATATGAGTCTCGCCCCAGCTAGCTGGAGTAAAAATCCTCTTGCAGATTGCATCAAGTCCATGTCTTGGTGGTGTGTGGGTTCGTCGCTCCTGGGATTTGAGTGTGGGAGTCCCTCCTGGAATCTCACAGTATGTTCATTGGTATCTTTTTCTTTAGGTTTGTGAAGTTTTCTTCTATAATTTTGTTGAAGATATTTACTGGCTCTTCATGTTAGGAATCTTCACTCTCTTGTACACCTATTGTCCTTAGGTTTTGTCTTCTCATTGTGTCCTGGATTTCCTGGATGTTTGGGGTTAGGAGCTTTTCACATTTTGCATTTTCTTTGACTGTTGTATCAATGTTTTCTATGGTATCTTCTGCACCTGAGATTCTCTCTTCTAGCTCTTGTATTTTTCCTACGCACACTTTGTGTGACAGCAGTTTATGAGGCAAAAGCTTCATGGAAGCCAGTCTCCTGTATCATCTCCTTGGCATTCCCCAACTCAGAGGTAGCCGAGATATGTCCTTGGGAACTCGAGTGCTAGGTGCCCACCAAGATATGATTTACTAATAGCTAGACAAAATTGGACGTTGCTCTATGACCTTTATCAATGTTCCAACATCTTAGCCAAACCATGGCTTGGAATTTCGTAAAGAATGTTACCCATCCAGACTAATTGCCTTTGGTACTGTGGGTAGGGCATTGAGACTTACAGAATGGGAGATTTATCCCAGGGCAAGGTCAAGTAGAATCCTCATTCTCAGTCACATACTGCAGCTAAACCACTCCTAGGAATTAGCAAGAAAGAGACTTGTCTCTACTATCCTAGAAGATTAGTGTAGTGGGCATTTTACTAAGGATGGATGGGACCTTGAGCTGAGTGTATGTCCGTGATACAGTGTGCAGCAGTCAGCATTCCAGATTCAAGCCTTTGCCCTCCTGGCTGGCACACTCGCAGCTGGGGCCTGAACATGCTCGGAGCCCAGGGTGCTGCACCAGTCCAGAGGAGATGGCTGATGTTCTAGACCCAGTGTGTTTTAGATGGCCTCAGAGGTACCCTGACCACTGAGCTGTCAGATTTTTCATTTCTCTTTTGTAATGACTGTAAAAGTCTGATGCCATTTTTAAGAAATACATTTAGATTCTGCACTTCCATGTGTCTTCTCTATCATCATTTCTTCGCCTATGCCTTGTTGACCTGACTAGGACCCTGCAGGTTGAGGGAGGCCCAGACTGTGCCTCCTGATTGGTCCTGCCTTAAGTCAGTCACTGGAGAGAATATGGAGTTCTCACCTCTTCCATTTCCTTTATTGCTTCTTTTTCCATTTATAAGACTCAAAGTCTTTTATTGGTTTCCTTCAACTGTTTGTGCCTGTTTTCTTTAGTTTCTTTAGTGGATTTATCTATTCTCTGTGATTTTGTTTGCATTTCTGGGATTACTGTACAGGATTTATCAATCTCCATTTCATGAACTCTATCATCTTTATATGGTTGGTTTTAATGTCTTTATTTTGTGATGTAGATATGTTATAATATCTAAGCCTGCTATTGTAGGTTACCTGGACTATAGTGGAGGTATGTTTCCTTGGGTGTTATTAATTATACATTTATGCTGTTGTCTTAGTCAGGGTTTCTGTTCCTGCACAAAACATCATGACCAAGAAGCAAGTTGGGGAGGAAAGGGTTTATTTAGCTTACTTCCACATTGCTGTTAATTACCAGAGGAAGTCAGGACTGAAACTCAAGCAGGTCAGGAAGCAGGAGCTGATGCAGAGGCCATGGAGATATGTTCCTTACTGGCTTGCTTCTCCTGGCTTGCTCAGCCTGCTCTCTTATAGAACCCAAGACTTCCAGCCCAGGGATGGCACCACCCACAAGGGGCCTTACCCCCTTGATCACTAATTGAGAAAATGCTCCACAGCTGGATCTCATGGAAGCACTTCCCCAGCTGAAGCTCCCTTCTCTGTGATAACTCCAGCCTGTGTCAGATTGATACACAAAACCAGCCAGTACACTTGTGTTTAGATACCTGGATTTGGGGTGATTATGGGGATAGGTTCTTGTCTGGTGGTTTATCCTTATTGGATGTGTAGGTATTTTGTTTCTTTGTTTCTGTTTCCTTTCTAAATTTTCAGAGTGTAATGGTTGTGTGTTGTCTGTTTTCCTTTCTAGCTTAGCTGATGTATTCATGACAAAACCATGCTTGAGTTAGAGGCCGGGGTTCTGAGATGAGTTGTGGTAAAGTAGGCTGAAGAAGATCTTTGTGATACATTGGGAATGTGGTCAGAAAGTAAAGAGTGACAACAACAGGTTTCCTTCTGGAATTCTGGGGATAAGACTTGGGTTTCATAAGGTTGAATAAAGACAGAAGAGGTCTATAGGCAGCCTAACTAGTTTTATGGCAGTAATGGTGTACTTGATGGATTTCAGAAATGGATACAGGGACAAGTGGAGGGAGGCAGGTTAAGGCGGTATGGACAACCATCCATACCAAAGTTTTTAACCAAGAAATGTTCCTGTCCAAAGAAGATCAGGGTCAAAAAATAAAACAGACCGAAGGAAGGGCCAACTGGGGAGTGCCCCACCTGGGGATACATCATGTCTGCAGACACTAAATCCAACACTGTTGCCATAGTCAAGAGGCACTTGCTGATAGGAACCTAGTTAGGCAGTTCCTTGGGAGTTCCAGCCAACAACTGAACAATGCAGATGTGGATGTTTTGAGCCAGCCATCACACTGAGCTTGGGAACCTGGTGGGGAAGCTGGTAGAAGAACTGGAGGAGCAGAGGGGGATTGCAACCACATTGGAAGAATGACATAGGCTGGCCTTGTAGAACCATGAAAGGCAGCCTTGTTCATGGTTTAGCACAGGCTGGAAACCCAGGTGACTCTGAGGACCACCAGGTGTTTTGCTATGTTCCCAAACACTTGGCTCCTGATATGAAGTCACAGCCCTCCATAGATTTGTGTTCTTCAGGCACTCAAGGGCAATGCCCTAAGCCCCTCCACAGGTAGAGGATGTGACCACAGGTCATATAGCCTCAAGACAAATCTCCATTTTAATGAGGTACCTAAGGGCCTAGAGGCTTAGCCATTAAACTTCCTTTCCCAGACACTCCTCCCTGAAAAAGTTATTTTAACTCAGACCAGCCCTGAGAACCGGGGTATGATTTTTACTCATTCACTTTCCACCATGACAATAAATGTCTTAACAGTCTCTTTTCATTGGGACCAGCTATGCGAAGCAATAGAGCAGGCCTTCGCCTAAAGAGTTGGCCATCAAATTTCCCCCAGAAGGCCTCCCTGTGCCCCCAGCCATAGTGACCACCAAGCCCAAGCCAGCTACCCACGGACAAACTAAGAACTCTATCCCCACAGGATAGACCAGCCTGTGGGTCCCTACTCCATTCTCAGCTTTTCCACAGCATCCAGCTGTGCCTGGGTGCCCAAAAGCATGAGAAACAGATGGCCCCAACCTCCATGCAGGCCAAGGGACCCCGAAAGCCAGCTCCTGATGTCCCCAGGTGCTCAGATTGTGCTCCTTGGACCCTGGAGCAGTGTCCCAAGGTTTCCCATAGCCCAACACCTGCCTGCAGGCTTGGGGTAAGTGCAGACAAACTCCTACCATCCCTAGCAGCCTGAACCCTGTGGCAGAGCAGATGCAGGACACCACAGACCCTACGTGGCCTCACCATCCAGTTCTCCTTGATTCTAGACCACCAAACACAGAGTGTACCTGGAGGGATCCATGACTCCAGATACATATGTAGCAGAACATGGCCTTGCCTGACAGCAATGGAAGGGGAGACCCCTGGTCCCAGGGAGGTTTGATGCCGCATCATAGAGGGATGCTGGAGCAGTGGGGTGAGAGAGAGTGGGTGGGTGGGGGAGCACTCTCATACAGGCAAAGCAGAGGTGGGAGGGTGGATATGAGATGGGGGTTGGTTGAGGGGTATCTAGGAAGTGGGATATCATTTGAGATGTAAAAGAATGGAGTGATCAATTTTTTAAAGAGGGTATGAACATAGAATACACAGGTGATGTGTGCATATGCCTACTCCTCTTTTCTTTTCTCTGTATTTGTTCTTCATTTGCCAACCTTGTATGACCATATTCATCATGAAGTTGATCATGTTTGTAGTTGGTTTCTCTGTGATTCCCTATACTGTGTTAGCCAATAAAACTACTGTAGAACTGGCCTTAAAGATCACTGTTACAGATAGAAGAATGAAGCGGCTGCTAGTGTCAAGGTCACATGAATTCATCATTCCAGTATACACCATAATTCAAATTATTTTCCATGCAATCTGGCTGTAAACTTCTCCTCAAATTGCTAATACTGACTTACACATGGAACATGACCATATTTTGATTGCCTGCAACAACTGTTTAACATTCTACTTTATCTTGGGATTATTGGGCTCTATTAATCTGATAATTTTAGTGTAGTATTCTTGACCAGGAACTTCTCAACACATTCAATGAATCCAAGGTCATACCTACAGCATGCTGGTGTTCTGTGTTGTCTAGATCATATGGGTTCCTGTCTAAGACATAGAGAACCAAGACATAATCTATTGTGGCTCTTAAAGTCTTTTATATCTTGGTGTTCAGGGCAAGACTGTTTTTTTGAATCTTTGCTCCAAAGAACTATATTACATTGTTAACACGTGAGAGAAATTAGTTTTGTATTTATGGCCACACATGTTAATGATGAAAATTCTAATTGAATTTTTATATTTCCTATAGAACACAATGTTTCTTTTCAATAACCAAATATTAGATCAAATATTAGAATTGTTTCCATGAGCAAATCCTATAAATTAGCTGTATATTACAGTTCTAACACTTAACCTCTACCTCTTTCCTACTAGAAGAAATATTATTATCATCTTCTTTCTAGGTTGTTACTCATATTTTCTCCATTGTTTATGCTTGCAGTGGATTACAGGAATATTAAGAAGAATGACAAGAACAGCAACTTGTCTTTTATACTTTGTAATTATCTGGGACTGAGATAAATATTTCACTATACCTTTTATTCTCACATTTTTGAGATTGGCCATACTCATTTCAAATGATAGATGGATATTCTTAGCCTTGCTTGACTATTGTTTTATATTCAAGTATTTATAGCATAATGGATGTCAATAGAGTTAGTTCCAGAGGCTATAATGTGGGATATATCCATAGATTTTCCCCCAAGCCCCATCCAGCTTCTCAATATCAGATTGTCCCAAGTACAAGGTAGAACTAGAGGTTTCATAAATATTTGTTTTCTATTCATGCCTAAGGAATGACAATCTAGTATAAAGAAAATGGTATACTGACACTGTATAAGTAGTAAAATGGCATATTCTTGTTAAGTTATTGAAGTTTTGAAAAATTGTGAAGTATAAATCATGCCTTTGTTAGGGCTTCCAGTGTTTTTATTGCTGAAAAAAAGAGACTCTGACCAAGGAAACTCATATAAGGGACAGTATATAATTGGGGCTGGCTTACAGGTTCAAAGATTCAGTACGTTATCCTCAGACATGGTGCTGCAGAAGGAGCCAAGAGTTCAACTTCTTGATCTGAAGAGAGTCAAGAGTACACTGACTTCTAGGCAGCTAGAAGATTAGTTTGCAAGTCCACACTGAGACTGACACACTTCCACCAACAAGGCCACATATTGCAACAAGGCCATACTACTATTAAGAGGTAGAGCTACCCACTAGGCCAAGCAAATTCAAGCCACCACAATCCCTTAGCATTTACTAAAGAATATTTCAGATGAAAAAACTGTTCCAATGTTAGGACTGCTCCTGCCATAAGAACAATTTCAAATAATTGATAACATTTTCTGACCAGTGCTCCACTATGTAGAACTTCCAATGTTATCAGTTAGAGATAATATACTAAAAGAGGGAATATAAACTGAGTTATCTCTCATAGAAAGTTCTAAACTTTCTAAAATATTTTTTCTTCATATTTTTTCTCTTCTTTCTAGGGATCCAGCCCCTTGCTTACTAAATGAACATGAATTACATCCGAGTAGAATAAAATACATTTTTAAGGAAAACTCATTAGTGTGTTCAAAATAATAAAGATATCACCAAAAGAAATTTTTAATATATAACAGTTAGAAATATCGTAAACCTATCTCAGTAAATCAACCAGTCAATATCTAGATCATCATCAATATCCTACATTTTATATGACATTAGTAAGTATCTCTGGCTGGGCATGGTGGTTCAAGTTTTTAGTTGCATCATGCAGAGAAAGCGGCAAGAGGGTCTCTGTGAGTTCACAGCCACCATGGTCATTGATTCTACAGTACTTAAATATCCATTAGCCCTAACATTTTATCCAAGCCTACATACATTAAAATTCTCAACCCTTTTACTTCATCAGCTACTATGCCATGATCTCTTAATCTTTTGAAAATACCCATGAGCCTTGCACTCTCTCTTCTCCTGTTTTCCTCATCTAATAAAGTCTGGATTCAAACATTTATATTTGTTTATGTGTTCCTTATTGTACTTTATTTTGGTAATGTTGAGGCTTAAGCCCAGAGAATGGGTTAGCCAAGTATTTTTGCACTGAGCCACATATGAGCCTTTGGTCATATTATTATTATTAAAATTCATTATTCTACCTAAATCTATGTAGCAAAATCAGAAATTTTCTCATTGGTAATTCCTGAAACTTATTGCATGTATCCCTTGGTAATACATGGGAAGTTGTCCTTTTATCCTCTTACATCTATTCATTTGTTTAAACTTCCAAAATTCCCTTACTCTGCCTTACATTTCTTTTCTAAAGAAATAGAAGCAACTAATGTATCATTTACACTTCCCTTCATATAAAATTCCCTGATATTTCCAATATATTCATTCTGTGGTTTCTTTCCTCCCAAACTCATTTGAATTTAGTCCCAAAGTTCTCCTACACATGCAGCTTTCTTCAAAGTTACCCCTAATTTACATAGCACACATTCATAGCTGTGATTCAACCTCTTGCTCCTCAAAACTTTCTACACTTGTCTTCTTTCAATTTTGATTTCATTATAGAAGGTATATATTCTTACTTGTAGAACAAACATTTTACACTTAATAAATGATTTCTAGAAACCTTGATGTTTGGTTGAGTTTCAAGATGTATCAGTGTGTATAGGTGACTCACTCTTAACATGATGTCCTGAGTTCCATGCCCACATTCCAAACAATGGAAAAAGAAAACCAACTCAAGCACATTGTACTGGGGTTTCCACCTGTATGTCTTGGGATGAACAAACATTTAGAAGTGGGGAAGAAGGATGAAGAGAGAGGAGAGAGAGCTACAGAGACAGAAAGAAAGAAATGTTACGAATGCTCAAAGCACACACTGAACCTCACAATAATATTAGGAGACTTACACACCCCCATTCTCAACAATCGACAGATTATGGAAACTGAAACTAAGCACAGACATAGTGAAACTAACAGAAGTTATGAATCAAGTGGATTTAACAGATACCTAGGGAACATTCCATCCTAAAACAAAAGAATATACCTTCTTATCAGCACCTCATGGTACATTCTCAAAAATCAACCATATAATAGGACACACAAAACAAGCCTTAAGAGATATGAGAATATTCAATTAAATCCATGCATTCTATTGGACCAACACAAACTAAGACTGGTCTTCAGTAACAACAACAACAAAAAAAAAACCAGAAATCCAACATATACATGGAAGATGAACAATTATCTGTTCAATGATAACTTGGCCCCAGAAGAAATAAAGAAATAAAGAAATTAAGAAATTAAGAAGGCACAACATACCCAAACTTTTGGGACATAATGAAAGCAGTGCTAAGAGGAACACATATAGCTCTAAATGCCTCCAAAAAGAAACCAGACAGAGCATTCAGTAGCAGCTTAACAGTACATCTGAAAGCTCTAGAGTACAAAGAAGCAAGCTCAACCAGAAATAATGAAACTCAGGGATGAAATCAGCCAAGTAGAAACAAAGAGAACTATACAAAGAATCAACAAAACTATGAGCTGGTTCTTTGAGAATAATCAACAAGATAGATAAATCCTTAGCCAAACTAACTAGAAGGTACAAAGATAGTATCCAAATTGACAAATGAGTGAAACAGGTGACATAACAAGAAAAATAAGGAAATTAAAATAATCATCAGATCCTACTAGACTCAACAAAACTGGAAAATCTAGATGAAATGGATGATTTACTAGACAGATACCAGATAACAAAATTAAATCAGGATCAGATGAAGCATCTAAGCAGTCCCATTACCCCTAAGGAAATAGAAGCAGTCATTAAAGGTCTCCCAACCCCCCACCCCCCAAAAATTAATAATAATGAAACAGGGACAGATAGTGCAGAATTCTATGAGACCTTCAAAGAAGACCTAATATTAATTCTTTTCAAATTATTCCACAAAATAGCAACAGGAGAAATACTACCTAATTTGTTTTATGAAGCCGTAGTTTCACTGATATCTAAATCACACAAATATCCAACAAAAAAAAAGAACTTCACATCAATTTCACTTAACAATATCAATACAAAAATACTCAATAAAATTCTCACAAACCAAATGAAAGAACACATCACAACAATAACTCACCATTACCAAGTAGGCTTCATCCCAGGGATGCAGGGATGGTTTAATATGCAGAATCCATCAACATAATCCACTATATAAACAAACTCAAAGGAAAAAAAATCACATGATCATCTCATTAGATGCTGAAAACACCTTTGACAAAATACAAAACCCCTTCATGGGAAAAAGCTTGGAAACATCAGAATTCAAGGCACATACCTAGTAAAGGCAATAAACAGCAAACCAAAGCCAACATCAAACTAAATGAAAGAAACTTGAAGCCATCCCACGAAAATCAAGGAGAAGACATGTCTGGCCACTCTCTTCCTATTTATTCAATAAAGAACTTGAATTTCTGGCCAGAGCAATTATAAAATAAACGGAGGTCAAATTGGAAAGTAAGAAGTCAAGATATCACTATTTGAGGATGATATGATGGTATACATAAAGAACCTCAAAATTTCCACCAGAGAACTCCTACAGCTGATAAACAGCTCTAGCAAAGTAGCTGAATATAAATTTAACTCATAAAAATTGTACCTTTCTCTACTCAAAGGACACATAGGCTGAGAAGAAATTAGGAAAACAAGACACAAAGTATAGTCACAAATTATATAAAATATCTTGGTGTGGCCTAAACCAAGCAAGTTAAAGATCTTCATGACAAGAACTTCACATCTTTCAAGAAGGAAATCAAAGAAGACCTCAGAAGATGAAATGATTGATTGGCAGGACTAACATAGTAAAACTGGCCATCTTAACAGCAGCAATCTACATATTCAATGTAATCCCCATTGAAATTTCAATTTCTTCACAGACAAAGAAAGAGTAATTCTCAAATTCATCTGGACAAAAACAAAACAAACAAACAAAAGAGCCAAACACACAGGTTATCAAAAACAATTCTCAACAATAAAAGAACTTCTGCGGGAGTCACCATCCTTGACCTCAATGTATACTAGAGAGCAATTGCGATAATAACCACATGGTATTGGCACAAAGACAGACAGGTAGATCAATGGAATAGAACTGAAGACCCAGAAACAAACCCATATATTTATGGCCACCTGATCTTTGACAAAGAAGCCAAAACCATCCAGTGGAAATAAGACAGCATTTTCAACAAATGGTAATGGTTTAACTTGCAGACAACATGTAGAAGAATGCAAATTTATCCATCCTAATCTCCTTGTACAAAGCTCAAGTCCAAGTCAATTAAGGATATCCACATAAAACTAGATACACTGAATGTAATAGAAGAGAACATGGAAATGGCATTTCAGTCAGGAGAAATTTTCCTGAACAAAACTACTAATGACTCAGGCTCTAAGATCAGCAATTGACAAATGGGACCTCATAAAATTGAAAAGTAAGGCAAAGGACACTGTAAATAGGACATCTCTAACCCTACATCCGATAGAGAGTTAATATCCAAAATATACAAAGAACTCAAGAAGTTAGACTCCAGAGAACCAAATAGCCCTACTTTAAAAATGGGGTACAACAAAGAATTTTCAAGTGTGAAATCTTGAATGGCCAAGAAGACCCTAAAGAAATGTTCAACAACCTTAGTCATCATAGAAATGCAAATCAAAATGACCCTGAGATTCTACCTCACATCAATCAGAATGGTTAACATCAAAAACTCAGGTGACAGCAGATGCTGGTGAGGATGTGGAGAAAGAGGAACATTTCTCCATTGCTGGTAGGATTGCAAGCTGGTATAACCACTTTGGAAATCAATCTGGCAATTCCTCATAAAATTGGACACAATATTACCTGAGGACCCAGCTATACCACTCCTCGGCATATATCCAAAAGACTCCAACATATAATAAGGACACATGCTCCACTATGTTCATAGCAGCCTTATTTATAATAGCCAGAAGCTACAAAGAACCCAAGTCCTTCAACAGAGGAATGGATACAGAAAATGTGGTACATTTTACACAATGGAGTACTACTCAGCTATTAAAAACAATGACTTCATGAAATTTGCAGGCAAATGGATGCAACTTGAAAATATTATCCTGAGTGAAGTAACTTAGTCATGAAAGGACACACATGGCATGCACTCACTGCAAGTGGGTATTAGCCCAAAAGTTCGGAATACCCAAGATAAAATACGCAGACCATATGAAGCTCAAGAAGAAGGAAAACCAAAATGTGGATGCTTCGGTGCTTCTTAGAAGAGGTAACAAAATACAAGAAAAAATATAGAGACAAAGTGTAGAGCAGAGATTAAAGGAAAGATCATCCAGAGACAGCCCCACCTGGGGATCCATCCCATATACAGTTGCCAAGCCAAGATGCTATGGCAGATGCTGCGAAGTGCTTGCTGATAGGAGCATGATACAGCTGTCTCCTGTGAGGCGCTAATGAGCTTGACAAACAGGGGTGGATCGCTCGCAGCCAACAATTGGACTGAGCATGGGGTCCCTGATGGAGGAGATGGAGATGGAACTGAAGGAGCTGAGGGCTTTTGCAGCCCCATGGAAGGAGCAACACTGTCAACTGGCCAGACCCCCCACCCCCCGGAGCTCCCGGGAAATGGACCACCAACCAAAGAATACACACGAAGGGACACATGGCTACAGCCGCATAGGTGGCAGAGGATGGCCTTGTTGGACATCAGTGGGAGGAGCTGCCCTTGGGCCTGAGTGTGTTCCATGCCCCAGTGTAGGGGAATGCTGGGGCTGGAAGACAGGAATGGGTGAGTGGGTGGGGGTGTGGGTGTAGCACCCTCATACAGGCAGGTGGAGGGTGATGGGATAAAGGGTTTCCAGAGTAGAAACCTAGAAAGGGGATAACATTTGAAATATAAATAAAATATTCAATAAAAGAAAAATATAAAATCAGAAAAAAATGGAAATAGTTCTATCTGAAGACACAGCTATATCATTCCTGGGCATATACCCAAAAGATGTTCCAACATATAACAAGGACATATGATCCATTTTGTTGATAGCAGCATCATTTATAATACCCAGCAGCTGGAAACAACCAGATTTCAATGGAAAAATGGATACAGAAAATGTGGTACATTTACACAATGGCATATTATTCAGTTATTAAAAATAATAACTTCATGAAATTCACAGGCAAAAGGATGGAACTAGAAAATACCATCCCAAGTGAGATTACCCAAACACAAAAAATACTCAAGGTATATAATCACAGATAAGTGGATAATGGCCCGAAAGCTCAGAATACTCATGATACAACTCACAGACCCTATGAAGCTTAAGAAGAATGAAAACCAAAGTATGGATGTTTCAGCCCTGCTTAGAAGGCGAAACAAAATTGTC
Source organism: Mastomys coucha (assembly GCF_008632895.1). Classification (NCBI taxonomy): domain Eukaryota; kingdom Metazoa; phylum Chordata; class Mammalia; order Rodentia; family Muridae; genus Mastomys; species Mastomys coucha. The sequence goes on from NW_022196904.1 coordinate 76,068,417, forward strand.
TCAGGCAGTAGTGAGGGAGGGACCAAGGAGGAAGACAGGAGGTGGAGGGAAAATGGTAGGGAAGAGTCCATTATGGGAAGACAACAGAAGTACAGAGGGCCAGGAAATTATACAGAAATATATAGCAGTGGAGTATGGGGAACTGGGTTAGCCACTAGAAAGTCCCAGATGTCAGGGAAGGAAGACATTCCCAGGACTCAAAGGGAATGAAATTAGCTGAAATAGCCAACAACAGGGAGATAGAACCTGTCTCCTCCAGTAGAGACTAACTCCAGTAGATAGACAGGGGCCCCAGCTGATGGGTGGGGCCACTCACCTATCTCAAAAGTTTTTACCCAGAATTGTTCTTGTCTAAAGAAAATGCAGGGACAAAAATGAAGCAAAGACTGAAGGAAGGCCATCCAGAGATTGTCCCACCTAGGGTTCCATGCCATCTGCAGACACCAAACCCTGACAATATTGCTGACAGGAGCCTGATATAACTATCCTCTAAGAGGCTCTGCCAGCACCCTACCAATACATATGCAGACATTCACATCCAATCAATGGACTGAGCCTGGGAACCCTAATGGAAGAGTTGAGGGAAGGACTAAAAGAGCTGAAGGGGATCGGAACCCAATAGGAAGAACAACAATATCCACTAAGGGGACCATCCTGGGCTCCCAGGGACTAAATCTCCAACCAAAGAGTATACACAGAGGGACCAATGACTCCAGCTACATATGTTGCAGTGGATGCCTATGTGGCACCAATCACAGGAGAGGTCCTAGGTCCTGTGAAGGCTTGATGCCCAGCATTGGGGGATGCTAGGGCAGTGAGTGTATGGGTGGAGGAACACCTGAATAGAGACAAAGGGGAGAGGTATGGGATGGAGGGTTTGCAGATGGAAAACTGGGAAGGGAGACAATATTTGAAATGTAAATAAAATAACCAATAAAAGTAGCCAGGAGAGGTATTTTTTAGTTGAAAAATATTTCTCTTTATCTTTCTTTCCACTTTAACTCAGGTTTATGCCCAATGGCTCCTTAGGCCTGTATTTACAAGCTCTTATCTTCTCAGTAAACTGACTTCTTAGCTAGTATCTCTTCATCAGCATACATTTCACATATGTAAATTGTCATCCTGATTGCATAGTTTTAAAGTTTTTTCTAATAAGTATATTTTCCCAGGTATAGTGTGAAAATATGAATAAAGGTACCATAGTGTCTCCTGTGGCTATAATTTTTTTCTGTCACATGGTAGATTCTCATAAATATTTGTTGACTTGATAACATAATTGAAGTCAGACTGGCAAAAATCAAAGGTTATTAAAATAAAGGAAATCACTTCAAACAATGTCTTGTATGTTGTATAATTCTATTAAATTGCCTTCTTGTTTTGACATTAATTGAGATGCAGAAATTTTCACATATACAAGTGTATAAGAATGTATTACTTCTTATATTTTGTAATACCTGACGTAGTCACTAGATGGCACTGGGAGACTGTAGACAGTGGTGCTCTTTCTGCAAGCAAGAAGGAAACAAAGACCTGATATTAAAACATGAAGCCAGACCGTTTCCTTGTAATCTAAAGACAGGTAAACGGAGTTCTTTATTTTAGAGTGGATTTTATAGGAAATTTTATAGTATTTTATTTTAGGTGGATAGTGTATGAAAGAAAAAACACTGGACTGAGAATTGAAACTTGTGAGTTCTGCCATTTTCTAATTCTATTCTATTTCGTCACACTTCTGAACTTAGAGTATGATGCAAAGGAGGCCAACACTCCACCTCTGTCTTCTCTGATATTCTCTTCAAAAGGGTAGAAATGATGACAACCTTCCCACAGAACTTAAAAACCTTCTGCTCTTACATCTAGTGGCTCTGGACCATTCATATGGTAACTGGGAAATCATTGCCAGATGCTGCCCCTCAGGAGTAATGAGCTTAAGTCAGCTCTAGGAGCACTTTCAGGATGCACTGTACCCTATGTTTTATTGTGTAAATCGACACACACTTTCGTTCTGATTGATCCTGAAGCTACTTCATGTGCTTTCTCATTGTTCTACAGACTCCATAAATTGGTGGACACATTGCAAACAAAACAAAACAATATGAAACAAAACAATCCAAAAACTATAGACCAACTTCATAAATGTTTATATAAAATTAGTTCATACATGAAATAAAATGCTGAGTATTTACTAACTGTTGTGTGATTCTATCGCTCTGATACTGAGACCACAAATAGCATGGAATATGAATAAAGGTACTGTAATCTCCTTCTACAGCCAGCCTTAGACAACAACAACTGCAGTAGAGTTGTATGCAATGTTCAATGGAAGAGTAATCTAGAAGCAAACGGAGCTGAACACAGTTTGTATGACACTTATTTGAGCTGATAGCCAAAGTTAGGGTGGATGGTCTGGGTGGAAATATGAGAGATTTCTCAAGACAAAGTAGTCAGCAGAGGTAAAGGAAAAGAAGCCTTTAAAGAATTAAAAATGTACTGGAGAACAGTATGTGGTCTGTGGTTGCTAACTGTGTGGGAAAGTTGGTTTGCTAGGAAGTTCAGAAGATATAATATTAATCTTGATTTCTCTAAAATTTAACAAGTATTTCACTTGATTCTTTTTTGTTCATGTATTTGGCCTTATTGGATATTGAATTGCTGTATTTCTTAGGGTATTTTAAAAGCCATGCTCACATTTATATAAAATATTTATTACCTATAGTCTGTGACACATCATTGGTTTTTATATGACAGATTTTATACTGTGTCTTACCTAGGCCATGCCTATTCCCCAAGGTCATATTTGTGTTCAGCAGCCAAGTTAAAATTTTATATGGAAGAACAGAAGGAGGCAAATAATGATGAAAACATGGAAGCACAAGAAACAATTCCATCTTGTATCTTTCTGTCTTATCTAGAATATGCCATTCCTGAAGGTCATGTTTGAGTTTAGCAGACAAATAAATTCTTATATGGAAGAGCAGAAGGACATAAATAGGATGGGAAACAGAGAGGAAGAAAAAATAAGTGGAAAATGTGTGCTTATTGTTTAAAGTAGACTTAGTGATGCTTGAGTATCTTATTGTTTGCTTAATTTTGCCTTTTGAAACAATATGTCTATATATATACCTGGAAGTAATTATCCCCCTGTTGCACCTATATTTATTGGATAAACACTTTACTACACCATGCCCAGGGTTACCTGGGCAGTCTGAATTGAGTGAACATTTTAGAATAATTGCCGTTTTTCTGAAGAAAAGATAATCTTCTGAGCACCTGAAATATGATTCCTTAGCATGTATATATGTGCATGTATATATATAATGTGTTTCTTTATATATGAAATATATATAACATATATTTTTGAAGTATATTTTCTTCTTTTATATATGTATGTATATAGATAGATAGATAGATAGATACATAGATACATAGAGAATATTATATGCATAATATAAAAAACTTTCCTAGTAAATTTCTTCCTGAGTATTGAGTGTGAAAATTAATCTTAAAATGTATAGTTTTGGGGAAATATGGTCACATTAAATACTTTAAAAGTTATACAGGGTCTTCATTGCCTTGCTCTTTCTGCCAAACAGCTTTTGAATTCAATTAAGATTCTCTGGAGAGGAAGCTTCAGAAATGGCAATTACCAATATACATTTGTTATTCTGGAGTGGCAAAATGACAATGAGTCTAAGTAAATATGACTGTGGATATATGTTTGACCACTTGGTGGCGACAGAGGTGACCTTGAATAAAAATGCTTGTTTGTATCCAAGCTATTGAATCTTTGTTAGCTAAGTAAAGATGATAATAATCTGTTCTCGCTGCCAATGTAAAAAATAGAAGAATGAATGTGACTAAACGATGCAGAATCTAAAGAGATCCGAGCTTGACACATTAAAAAGTCTTCAGTATACAACTGTCATTATTGTGTTTAGAGAACTGAGAAGATGAAGGACTATATTTCAATAAGTAGAAGGAGTAAGGTCTAGTATCTGTTCCTGTATTTTCTTGCTCTGTGATCTGTGTCACACACATTTTTCTATTGATACAAGAGAATTTTATCTACTACATAAACTACACTTGACAGGTGATGTGTGTGCACGCATGTATGTGCAAGTGCTTGCACGCACACTCACAGAATATATGAAGAATATTTTCTCTCAAGATTAATAGGAAAATATCAAGTCGCAGGCCCTTGAAATTGAATATGTGGGCCTTGTTTTACCTCACACTAGGACTGATGTTACTTTGATAATTTTAGTGCTTTGAAAACAGCATAAAATAGAACTGTGCAAGGTACACTTTATGTGTTTTAGGAACATAGGCTTGAGAATCTACATGGAGTCCTACTCATTCTAGTGGCTTCTTATTGCATGCCATATTTTTAAAGAAGAATTATCATGGTTTTCATAAAATTCCAGGCTACTAAAATGCAATAGCTGTTTGGCAGGAAGAAATAGGCAATAACTGTCCTGTATAATTGTTTAAGCATTTATGGTTTTGAAGACTGTAATGTGACCATATTTTACATAAACTATATGTTTTAAATTTCATTTTCATATACAATATTCAAGAAGAAGCTTACTAGGTGAACATTACATCATATATTTTATATTGCTCAGAATACTCAACCAGTTCACTCACTATCCTTAAAATATGAAAGGAGTTAACAATATTGTTTTCTTTGATTCTTTTCTTTTTGTTGTTTTTGTTTTTGTTTTTTTGAGACAGGGTTTCTCTGAATAGCCCTGGCTGTCCTGGAACTCACTCTGTAGACCAGGCTGGCCTTGAACTCAGAAATCCGCCTATCTCTGCCTCCCAAGTGCTGGGATTAGAGGCATGTGCCACTACTGCCCGGCTGTTTTCTTTGATTCTTATATTTGCTGTTGTATAAGATATGGAACCAAAATTTCCATTTATGGATGTCAAATCTTGCTTTTAATATAAACTTTCTCAAACCATAGGGTTTTAAGAAAACACAGGGATAGATAGGTTTGGAAATCTTGTAGAGCTTTATAGTACTTGCTTAGCATGTACATGGTACTAACTCCAAACCCCATTTTCAAACCAATACTCTTTTTAAAAGTTATTTATTTATTTGAGATTATAATATAATTATATCACATCCTCTTTACCTTTCTTCCCTCTGCACCCTCTCAAACACCTCTCCTTGAGGTCTATAAAATCCATGACCTTTTAAAAATTGATTGATGATATATATATGTATATATGTATATGCATACTCTTTTAAAAACATTACTTTTTCCTTATTTCATGAATTTCATATATGTACACAATGAAACATGATCACATCTACTCCCCATTTCCTTCCTCCATCTTCTGAAATTACCTACAACATGGTCTCCTCTCAATTCCACATCTTTTTTGTGTGCATTATAATCTACTCAGTCTAATTAGTACTGTTCAATTGTGTGTGTATGTGTGTGTGTGTGTGTGTGTGTGTGTGTGTGTGTGTGTGTGTGTATAAATCTATCACTGGGAATATATCAATGATCTCAATGACCACACATACAAAAGTGATTCTCATGGCACCAACTACTATGAATAGCCAATAGGTCCTCTGTGAGGGTGTGCCCTGACGAGTGCCATAGTTGGGGGTATTCATGCTAGAACTTTGGCTGTGTTGATCTTGTGCAAGTCTTTTTCAGGTAACCTCAGTTGCTGTGAGTTCATAAATGTAAAAATAATCATATCAATCCTAGAAGTGTGCATTTCATAACCCTTCATTTCATCATCTGGGTCTTAAATTCTTTCTGCCTCCTATCTCAAAATGTTTCTTGAGGCTTCAAAGCCAATACTCTTTTTTGGCTATAGAAATTGAAGCCTACATCTAATTAAAAAAGAAAGACTGTATTTCTAAAGGACAGCCATATATGTATATATGTAAATGAACTTACTTTACATTCTATTTCTATAAATAAAACCATATACAATGAAAAAAAATTGAAGCCTAGAGGTCTGAGAGATTTAAAGGAAGTCACATGAAATTATGGAAATAATGCTAATTATGATTATCTCTGTTCTTATATGTAGATCATAAACTTGAAAGTAGATTCATCCTTTGTTTGATTTTGTTTCATCTGTGCTATTTAAATAGAATATTAAGATAATTAATTAGGTGATTATCATGTTCTTATTGTATATTGTTATATATTAACTCCAGTTGTATATAATTTTATCATAGTTTATGTAATTTCCTCATAATGTCTTTTTATTCATAAATCTATGTCTCAAATTATACTTTGAAATTCAAAGACATCATAATATATCTTTTAATTTTTGAGGAATTTTACACATACTTATACGTAGAGTAATTTTAATCCAACAATATGGCTGTTTTGGCAAGGAGTCACATCCAAACCCCTTATATGTCTAAGTGATCAGGTTGTGATGACACACCTTTAATACCTCTGGCTTAAATATAGACATGCCCTTAGTGCATACCTTTAATCCCAAACAACAAAGGTAAAGTTGGTTTGTAGACAGAGCAGCCATTTTTGAAATAATGTTTAATTGAGGGGCAAACAAAGTAATGAATCAGAGAAAGATTTGACACAATCAGTCAGAAGTAGGATACTCTAAATGCTTATGAGAAGAGACAGGAAAAAGAGCCTACTTCAGAGCAGCTCGGAGTGGGTCAGGTATATAAAGCAGTTTAGTGAGTTAAGAACAGATGAGTTTAGGCAAAACAATGGAACATAGTTGAGTTCACTGATAGCAGTGAAGCTGAGTTTGTGCTGATCAGGTAGTTCAGTGCAGTTCAGTTCCAGTTGGTTTGTTGACTTCAGTCAGTTCAGTGGAATGGAATATGTCTGAGTTCAGTTTAGAGTTAGTTTTTGCTGGGCAGTTTTATAGAGACAGGTTACAAAGAGAACAAGCTAGACACAGGAGAAGAAAAAAGGAGCCAGAGAATGAGAAGGAGAAGATTAGAACAAATTACCAGAGTTAGTTTGAGGCCAATAAGAGCAATTCAGTGGGAAGCCAAGAAAAGACAGTGTGAATCAGTCAGCTTGGACAGGAATTTTGGCTAGAACATCTAAGTTGATCAAGCCAGCCAATATCCACAAAGAATTAGGAAGAGTGAGCTTATCTAGCAGTAAACCTCTGAGAAGGAAATTACATTTGGCAAAGAAAAGATACATTTTTCTTAGGAATTTAATACTATGAACAGATACCATGACCAAGGCAATTCTTATAAGAGCAACATGTAATGGGGACTGGCTTGCAGGTTCAAAGGTTCAGTCCATTATCATTAAGGTAGGAGCATAGCAGCTCCCAGACAAGCATGGTACAGGAGAAGCTGAGAATTCAACATCTTGTTCAGAAGGCAAACAGAAGACTGGATTCCAGCCAGTTAGGACAAGGGTCTTAAAGCCCACACCCACAGTGACACATTTCCTCCAACAAAGCTGCACTTACTCCAATAAGATCACACCCCCTAATAGTACCACTCATGAACCAAGCATATTCAAACTAACACACATTTAGGCTTGGAATGTTTTTGACCAAATCTATTTCTTATTCTCTCTGTTCCCATGTATCTTCTATCCACCTCCCACAACCAACCATTCCCTTCCATTTTCATACCTTTCAAACCACATTAAATCCACTAAGTGTTTTGTGTGTGTGCCTTCCATTTTGTGTAGAGACCTTCTATTGAAATGTGGGTGGTTTCTTGAGGATCACATCCCTGAAGAAAACTTACTGTCCCTCTTTCAGCAGCCATCAACTGCCAATAACCCCCAAGCTAGGGATGTATTCTTCATGCTGTCATTTTTGTCTAGCTTGATCTTATGTAGTCTGGTCCATTCAATCACAGACACAGTTAGATTATTGGTAAAATTTTCCTACTATGTCCAGAAAGCAGTTTTCCTGTAGAAATTGTTGGTCAATCAGTCCCATATACCCCCAAACATTACAAGATATTGTTCTTGGTTGCCCTCTAGAATGTGACATTAAGTTATTACTGCTGAAAACACTGCACACTAATGCAGGGCAGCAGATCATGGGAGGAAGCCTGGTAAGGTTCAACCAAAGGCTAGAAGCCTTAGACACCCTGAAAGGACACTTCACCTGCTCCTAGCACTAAGCCCCTGTCATATATCTGCAACCCCCATGCCCCACAGAGAGATTTGTGGCCATCAGTCACATAAGAACAATGCCCTCAAGGCCTTCCTCATGTAGATGAGGCATCTCTAATATATCAGACCAAGACAATAGGAAAAGAGACTTGACCACAGTCAAGTAGGTTCAAAACTGAGTTATCCATGCTAATGAGGTAGCTAGAGTTATTAAGGACATTCTCAATAAGCTTCCCTTTCCAGACATTCCTCACTGCAAAAGGTATTGAATCTCAGGCCCACACTCAGAAGTGGGTTGTGGCTTTATGTATCTACTTTCCACCATGATAATAAACTGTGTAGAACCATGGACCTTCTCTTTTCATCAAGAGACATAGCCTAATCTCCCATAGAAGGCCTCCCTATGCTCCTAGCCACAATTACCACCAAACCTGAGTCCATCCAGCCAAGAACTATGAGCAGCCTACAGGTCTCTGCTCCTCTGCAATTCCCCACAGTACCTGGAGGTCCAAGAGTCTGAGAACCCTATGGCCCCAGCCTTGTTGCAGGCTCTGGGACCCCCAAACCAGATTTTCCACATCTCAGACTATGCTTTCCCATCCCCCAGAGAGGTATCTCAGCCCTTCCCTATGGCCCAAAACATCCCACCACCACTAGCTGCATGGAATAAGTACAGTCTGTCCCTCTCAAGCAGCTGTGCCCAGTTGTAGAGCAGACAAAGACCTACAACCCTACACATTGTAGTCACAGAACATGAAGAAATTAAGCTTAAGGATTCATCCATACTGGTTATGTATCATACTTACTAGACAGTAAAACATACTACTAAAACAAAGGAAAAGCAGTCAACAGTCTTACCCAGACATAAACCTAGCTACAATTGCAGTCTGAATGTTGTAGAATTAACTAATACTTTACGACTGAATTTAAGACATCTACAACATTGAACTCATGATTTGCACCATTGACAGGGCCGACAATTCAAGGCTATGTAGTGATAGGCCTAGAACCTACTGTTATTATTGTGCTAAAGGAAAATCAACTCCCAAATATATAATGTCATATCCATTGATTAATGGAGCTGCCATCCCTTATCCAAGACACTTGTTTTTGCAATAGATTTCAATTAACACAGAGATCCATAACTGTTCGAGCTGAAGAGGACAAGAGACAGTGGGATTCTCAACATGAAGTGGGGCATCTACATCATACTCCTACCTAGGGTTCAGGGATCACCACTGAAGAGGGAGAAGAAATGTTGTAAGAGCTAAGAGTGTTGAATAACTACATGGAAGTAGTATTTTTCTGGATGTGAAGCTCTATTGGGTCTATTAATTGTTCATAATAGAAGCTGTTAGTATTTAAGTATGGATTTTTCTTACTCCAAGCTTATTCTAACATATCAAAATATTTGATTAGTAAATACAAACTAGAGGAAATTGAAAGTCAGTGTTATAGTCTTTCTTTGCTGTGAGGCAGCAGTGGTGATTTTCATTCTCTTCTGTTAGATTAGATACTATAAGGGAAAAGTTAGAGGAGATGGTAAGGAGATAATATAATCAAAATACATTATACACATGTATGAAATTATAAAAGGACAGATTTTAACAACCCCACAGTCAGTGCATTGCAGCAGCAGGGCCAGAAATATGGTCATTTTTAATTTCCTGTGAAAATTGCTCTGCTCCTGCTACATCTGACTCCCTTAATAATGTAATACTTGATAATTTACTTCAACGTATCGTACCCAGAATGATGATTAGTTTAGGAAAAAAATTATTCATGATCAAGTTTTTGGACTGCCCATTAAAATTATTTCCTTATAATTTTCATATTGAATGAAGAATAGTATTTTGCAATTTGTTCATTCAGTATGTGTTATTGATACTACATGTTCTTTGCAAAATACTTAATTATTCCATGCAAAATGACTCGCTATGGAAATCCACTAACAAAACTCTCTCTTCCCATTGTAATCAAGCTCACATATAGGGCAAATGTGTGCATTCAGTCACATTATGAGTCCAGGGCTGGCTAGTGAAACGATGAGTCCTTCTTTTTACTCTCAACCACAAAAGTGACAATAACACATTTAAAAATGTATGTGAGTTGAGTGAGAAGGCATACACAGAATAATTTTTAGATTTAAGTTGTGGATAGCTGAGAACTGTTTCGGAAAAACTCAAGGATGAATCTATTTCTTCCATAGGCATCAGCCAGAACAAGAAGGATGAACTAAAAGAAAAGGAGTCATATGTCACATTTGTCTTCAGAAAAGAAGGTTGGATGATTAGAATAGACCTCTCAGGAGAAAAAGTTCAGGCGAAGGGACAGACATGCTAGGCCTGAGTATCAGACGCTTCAACAGAGGAGAGTATTCCCAGAAAAGATACTCTGAGATGTCCTGACTATACTTATTCTCCTAATTTCTACGTCCTCTTGGACTCTTTGTGTAGCATTAAGTAGAAGACATGAGATTCAGGCTTCAGTCTTTTGTCATAAGAGTGATAATCCCCTTAGAGGGTGTATATTGTAATAATCCTCTCATTTAGATAAAAAGAAGTTGTGTTGTGTAACAGTATAAACAATACAGTGGAAAAAGTATGTCTGAGTTGGAAAATAAACACAGTGATATTCTGCACTAACTTAGGAAGATAGTCTGAAGACACTTTAAGAGATATCTTACACAGTTAACTATAAGAGAAAATAAACACTTTAATAAGAAATAACTAGTTTTTTTT
>NW_022196904.1:76079272-76086011 GCF_008632895.1 Mastomys coucha
TCTCTGTGTAGCCCCGGCTGTCCTGGAACTCACTCTGTAGACCAGGCTGCCCTTGAACTCAGAAGTCTGCCTGCCTCTGCCTCCCAAGTGCTGGGCTTAAAGGCATGCGCCACCACTGTCCAGTGGAATAACTACTTTTATAATTAAATTACTGCTAGATAATTTATTATCTCTTAATATAATGAATTAGCATATATCAGGAACATCTTCTTTTGTATTAATAGGCTCTTTTCTTTCTTCCACTTATCCAAATCATCTCCTCCCTTCAAGACTAAGCTTTTCTCCATAAAGTGTTTATTGATGATGCCAATGGTAATTAATTAGTCTCTCTTACCAGATCTTTGGCAAAAGTTTTGCTTCCTGGAGGTAGGTGTACTCTGCAAACTAGAAAGACATTTAACTTTTTCTCATAACACAATCCTTTAAGCTTTTATCATAGGTAGAATAATACCTTGCAAAGATGTCTAAACTAACATCTAAATCCCCCAGAAATTTTGTCTTAGACTCACAGACATTCCAAAGAGTAGAATATTTGAAGTACTTTCTAGAGCTACTATTGATAAAGTGTTATGATGTATGTGCCATTCAAGAGAACTTACTTGATCAAGGGAACAATGAACATATAAAATGAGGCTATTGCTGAGTTTACCTTTCGAAGCCTCTTCTTGATGTGCCCTAAAAAATATTTTGGAAGTTTATTTTTGTAATTACATATAAATCATGAACTCTGTATGAATCAAGGAGAACCCATATAATGGTTTGGTGTATGTTCACACTGTTTAAATCAGATTAAGATTTAGATCTTTAAAAATACGTATCATGGACAGAGGTAGTTGATTCTTAAAGAACATCTTGCAAAGGGCTTCTTGACTCTGATTACCAAGGAACACAATTCTTGGTCATTCACAAATAGTTTGGTTGCTATATCTAAATGATACATGAAGTTTATTTTATCTAGTAATTTGGATGAAAAAAGAGTTCTTTAACATAAACTTTCAAAATATGCATGATTATTTGAATTATGTCTTATATCCTGTTTTATAAATTTGAATGTGTGTTACAAACGTTATAAATTATCTTATTTGGTTGGCAATTTAGAAGTATGATATATAGTATAAAACATATAATATAATGTAGCAGCATTCTTACATAATGTATATAAATTCTGCAATATTAAAATCAGTTTAAACATATCTATCCTTATATTTATCATGAGGCATTATGTATCAAAAATGACAGGGACAGAAACAGATGAACAAAGGTAACAAAATATGTCAACTCTATGATTAATGAGAATATATTGGAAATTACACCATCCCTGTTTTCAATATTGTTCCTAATCATCATGTCTGCAATTGTGCTCCCATTGGATGGCTCTGTGAATGAGTCAGCTGTTGAACTGAGTGTACAGTGTGTTGACCTTCAGGAGAGGTCTTTTGGTTGCCCACATTAAAATCACTGACCCTGTCTTTCTGGTCCATAATCATCATTACCAGATCTCCACTCTCCTGGTCTTCTGGTGCTTGTCCTATGATCTCTGTACCTCAAGCATTCCAGGAATTTACTGGCTACTTGGTAGCTAGTCACCTGCTATTTTCCAGTGACCTTACATGCTCTCAAAATGTGCCATCCCTGAGAAAAACAGTCTCACGTATCATGAAAGGTTAGATAACAGCTTCCCCTGATGTATTACTTGTAATCCTTTCTTTTTTTCTTTCTTTTCCTGCTTTCTGAGACAGAGTACACTTCAATGTTCTTCAAAATTTAGAGTAGCTCTTTGAGTTTTCATGAGGTAGAGTTACTTTATTAGATAATTATGTTTTTGCCTGGTGTATTGCAGCTCAGTAATACATTTTACTATATTCATTTAATATAGATGCTTCTTTTTACCTATTTTATTGCTATGTTGTGCCACAACAATTAGACTACTAATTGGAAGAAAAAAATCTAAAACTCTGGGACTATAGACAAGCATCAGAATAGTGAATAGGGTGAGTCAGAGAAGAAATATTGATAATGTGTATGATATTGACAAAATGAATAGTACCTAGAACAGGCAGGATGTAGAACACTCAGCCTTTAAGTCCAGTTTAATAATTAAAGCCTCAATACTTAGCTTCCAATCATGTAGGCAGATATTTTTGATATTGGAATACAATACATCCCATAATAAGTTGTTTTACTATGTACACACAATGTATGATGAAGTCTAACTACCTGCTAGTCTTCTAATGTCTTGTGACATACTCTTATATTAGATATGTTTCCATGAGCAAAATTATTTTCTAAGGGTTTTTTGTGTCCCAGCTCAGCCAGCACTATATATCAACATGACAACACCCTTAAAGCCTCTCTAATTTTCCCAGATGACTAAAAGTTATATTATCTTATACTTTCTTTGGAAGGTCCACTGTGTGTGTGTGTGTGTGTGTGTGTGTGTGTGTGTGTGTGTGTGTGTGTGTGTACATATACATATCTATACACTATGGGTCAGATAAGCACACATAAATCCAGAAATAATGTTCTGTGACTGTGGCTTTAGACTGAAAAATAGAAGGAACTACTGGGACAATTGATGTTGGATAACTGGAGCTAAGAAATTAGTAGTGATTAAGAAGAGACCAGCATCCATGAGCTGAAAACTTCTGGGAAGTATTTTCTGAGATCACAAAGAAGCTGTGTTTTGGAGATAGCCAAAGTTGTACCTTGTACCTCAGCTATACTTGGTAATATATAAGAGTCACCAAGGTGGTACTGGTTGTGAAACTATGAAGGAGTCATGAAGAGCAGATGAGGCTTGGCTCTGTAAGAGTCCATGGAAGGTACAGCCTCCGTTACAGTTGATGGCCTAGGACTGAAGGGGTCATGCAAAGGATTTGAGGCTTGGCATCATGAAGGGAGCTTATGAGAGGCTATTGGTGAAGCCTAGTTGCAATAAAAGACCTCTGTGTATTAGAGATACTAGTACCATGGGATGATCACCAACAGCAGAAGAAGCAGTGGAGTAGACCCTCCTAGAGTCTCTATAGAGAGCAGAGCAAGAGTAGTAAAACCAGCCCAATCCTGTGTGGATTCCAGACAGTGAAAAAAGAAGCTGTAACACTGAAGTTGCCTTGGAGATCTCAAGAGGTTAAAGATACCAGAGCCATGAGCTATCTGCTGAGAAAAGTTACTAACAGGCAGTGGAACCAGCTCAGGAGAAAGAAGTTTGTTGAAGTCAACAAAGATGAAAAAGGAGCTGGAGATTTGAGGACTGCTTTAAAATCAAACAAGGAGATGCAGAGTTTGAAGTTTCCCTAGCTAGTTTTCTGTTTTTCTTTGGGGATTACAGTTATGTGATCTGATGAATCTCAGACGAGACTTTAAACTTTGAACTTTTAACATATTTGACACTGCTATAGACTATGAGGACTTTTGAAGTTGGACTAAATGTATTTTGCATTATACTTTGTTCAGGTATGACCCTCCTAGATTCATATGTTTGAACAAGCTTCTGGGGACAAGAGAGTGGAACATGATGGTTTGTATATGCCCATTCCAGGAAGTGGCACTATTAGAAGGTGTGGCCCTGTTGCAGTAGGAGTGCCACTGTGGAATTTAAGTAGGTTTGGGATTTAAAACCTGAATCCTAGCTGCCTGGAAGTCAGTATTCTGCTAGCAGCTTTCAGATGAAGATGTAGAACTCTCAGTTCCTTCTGCACTGTGCCTGCCTGCCTGGATGTTGCTATGTTCCTACCTTGATGATAATGGATTTTGAACCTGTAAGCAAGCCCCAATTAAATGTTATCCTTATAAGAGTTGCCTTGGTCATGGTATCTGTTAACAGCAGTAAAACCCTAACTAAGACACCAATGAACAATTTTTTAGGAGGGCAATTTGAATGAAACTGAGTACAGGCAGGAAACGTTCAAACAGTATTTCAATACAGCCAAATTGCTTGCTTGCCTTTCATTTTTATAGTAAATTACAAAATATGCCTATACCTGAGGGATGCTGGATAAAACCTCCAAGCCTGAAGTTCGATAACTGAGATTGAGAAGAAACTTAGACAGAAATATATGGAAGAAATCCAGGTTTCTTGAGAAAATGGAGGGCAAAGAGAGAGATGAAGCATAATGACTAAGAAATGGCTATATGTATAAGGTGCCAGGGAGCTGGTAAACAACCAAAGAGAAGCTTTCTGTTTGGTGGTCCAGTGTTTGAAAAATCTCTGGGGTCCAGATTAATTGAGACTGCTGGTCCTCCTACAGGATCACCCTTCTCCTCAGCTTCTTTCAGTCTTCCCTAATTAAACAACAGGGGTCAGCTGTTTCTGATCTCTGGTTGAGTGCAAAATATCTGCATCTGACTCTTTCAGCTTCTTGGTCCATCTTTCAGAGGGGCAGTCATGATGGGTCCCTTTTTGTGCGCTCTCCATAGCCTCAGTATTAGTGTTAGGCCTTGGGACCTCCCTTTGAGCTGGATCCCACTTTGGGCCTGTCACTGGACCTTCTTTTCCTCAGGCTCCTCTCCATTTCCATCCCTGAAATTCTTTCAGACAGAAACAATTATGGGTCAGTGGTGTGACTGTGGGATGGTAATCCCATCCCTCACTTGATGCCCTGTCTTTCTGCTGGAGGTGGGCTCTATAAGTTCCCTCTCCCTACTGTTGGGGCATTCCATCTAAGGTCCCTCCCTTTGAGTCCTGGGAGTCTCTTACCTACCTGGTATCTGGTGCATTCTGGAGGGTCCAACCAATCTCCTATTTCCTGAGGTTGCCTGTTTCCATTCTTTCTACTGGGCCTCAGGAGGTAAAGTTGTGTTTTTAACATAGATCTGACTGAATATAAAGTACACCTCAATAACTGCCATAATATATGTTACTTTACCATGTAGATGCAGATAAGTCCAGAGATATTTATAGAAAATTGCATGGTTGCATTTCATAGCAGATGGAACTGGCAAGAAATCATTAATGTTAGATTACTTTGAGCAGAAGTGACTATAAAATTAAAGCAATTTGACTCATGTGATGGCACATGCTGGTGAGGATATGGAGAAAGAAGAACACTCCTCCTTTGCTGGTGGGATTGTAAATGGGACAAACTACACTGGAAATCAATCTAGCAACATTCTATAGACTAAGGCTTCATTGAATTTGAATCTCTTTGCTATTATGTGTTCTTGAGTTCAGTTTATGAATGTTTTGCTAGAGTTTCAAAGTGTATCTGTATTAGGTAAATTGTTCTGCAGTTTTTATTTTGCGTGTGTGTGTGTATGTGTGTGTGTTTGTGTGTGTATGTGTGTGTGTGTGTGTGTTTATATCCAATTTTTGTGTCAAGGTAATACTGAAATCACAAAATAATGATCCTTCCATTTCCATTTTGTAAAAGTTTGAGAAATATTGCCTTCTTTATTTCCTTAAACATTCAGCAGAAATCAACAGTAGTTCTACCTATTACTGAGCTTTCTTTGTGAAAGGTCTCATTTCCAGATTTAATCTCATTGCTTCACATGCATTTGTGGGTTTACTTCTTGACTGAATTTTGTTAGATCATATATTTTTAAGAATCCATTCATTCTTCCTAGGCTTTTCAGCACTGGGGGGAATGTAAGTTTTCAAAATTAACCCATGTGATTCTTAGGATCCCTCGGAATATATTGCAAATTTGTTTTCATCACTTCTTCTAGGTTTGTTGTCTTACAATTAGTTTTGCATTGGGGTTTGTCAGTCATCTTTATCTTTTCAAATGGCCAGGTTTCTTTTGTTTCATTCCCTCTATATCTTGCTTTTATCATCACTATTTCTGTCATTTCTACCATATTCTGCATCATTTTTTGCCATTTACTCCTCATCACTTTCGATTGTTCTTTTTTCTATTATTTATTTTTAATTTATTTTTTTACACTCCACATACCATTCCCTGCCAACCCAAATCACTCTCTGATGCTCCACATCCCATACCTCCTTCCCACCCCACCCCATCTCCATGTGGCTATCCCCTGGGACCTCCAGTCTCTTGAAGGTTAGGTGCATCATCTCTGAATGAACACAGACTCGGAAGTCTACTCTATGTGTCTTGGGGGCCTCATATCAGCTGATGGAGATGACTACAGAAAAACAAAACTAATCAAAATGCAGAATTGTGGAGCCCAGTTTCATGAGAATACTTGTAAAACACTCCTACACCCAACACTCAAGGAATAATGTAGAAGAGCAGACTAAAAGACTATGACAACCAAAGGAACAAGAAGTATGCTGTGAGACTACACCTATAGAAATGTGGGATGATATACTTGTAAAGTCACAAAAACAGAATTTCTTAAATATGACCTGAAAAATGACAACACCAATAAAAATGCTAAAGTAAACAGAGAAAAGCCTATAATGCCCCAATGCTACAAAAAGAGCTACATGAAACTAAGGAATGCTAAGAGTAAGAGCAGTATTCTCTAGGGAAAAACATTTTAATTTGTCATCCAATACTAAGTGGTCAGCCTTAAAATCATACATGCATAATAATATTCTACAGACTGAGAAATGTAAACATAAACACCATATATATATACACATATAATATGTATATATGTAACAACAATTAAAATGTAGACATAAATTTTAAAAATATCAAAACAAATATATGAGAAGGTTTGTAAAGATGAGAATTATAATCTCAAAAAAGGAGACAATCAATAATAAAAGCATAAAACCATAAATCATAACATATAAGCAAAATACCAATAAAACAACAACAAGCAA
>NW_022196904.1:76086128-76090484 GCF_008632895.1 Mastomys coucha
AAAAAAGCTCCAAAAGAAAAACTCTTAAAAAACAGCATGGGGCTTGTTCGGTTTTGGTCATTTACTACTTACTACTCATAGGGCCTAAACTAAAGTGTGGTTAATATATCAAGACTCCATTGAAAGAAAGGCAATAGGGTTTTCTGGGTAGGGAGGTGGGAAGATCTGAGAGGAACTGAAGAAGGATAGGAAGGATAAACTGTGATTATAATATACCATATGAAAAAAGTTTTTTTCAAATAAAAGTAGTTCTGTTATTTTCATGCAAAGTAACCTTTAAACTTTTGAAGAACATGAAGTTAGGAAGAACTGTAACTTATAGTTGATAATTAAAATTACTTAAATAAATAAATGTACAGTATAGTATTGGATTTATGAATAATATATAAACATGAGTTATTAAATATAGCTGAATTTGATTTGATTTGATTAGAACACATAAAGGCAGATCTATCAGAATTACACCAGACTTCTCTCTAGAGATTATGAAAGCCAGAAGATCCTGGGCTGATGTCATATAAACCCTATGTTTATACACAAATGCCATCCCAGGTTACTATACCCAGCAAAACTCTCAATTACCATAGACAGAGAAACCAAGATAATCCATGACAAAACCAAATTTACACAATATCTTTCCACAAGTCAAGCCCTTCACAGAATAATAAATTGAAAACTCCAACACAAGGAGGGAAACTACATCCTAGAAAAAGCAAGAAAGTAATCTAACAAAATGAGAAGAAGATAGCCACATGAACAGAAATCCAACTCTAACAACAAAAATAACAGGAAGCAACAATTACTTTTCCTTAATATCTATTAATATCAATGGACTCAGTACCCCAATAAAAAGACATAGGCTATAAGACTGGGTACATAAACAAGTCCCAACATTTTGCTGTATATAGGAAAACCACCTCAGTGACAAAGACAGACACAATCTCAGAGTAAAAGGCTGGAAAACAATTTTCCAAGCAAATGGTCTCAAGAAACAAGCTGGAGTAGCTATTCTAATAACAAATAAAATCAGTTGAACCTAAAGTGATCAAAAAAGATAAGGAGAGTCACTTCATACTCATCAAAGGTAAAATCTTCCAAGATGAACTCTCAATTCTGAACTTCTATCCTCCAAAAGCAAGGGCATCTGTGTTCATAAAAGAATCTTTACTAAAGCTCAAAGCACACATTGCTCTGCACACAATAATAGTGGGAGACTTCAACACCTCACACTCTGCAAGGGACAGATCATGGATGCAGAAAAACAGAGACACAGTGAAACTAACAGAAGTTATGAAACAATTGAATTTGACATATATCTATAGAACATTTTGAACATATCTAAAACAAAAAGATATATCTTCTTCTCAGAACATCATGGTACCTTCTCCAAAACTGACCATATAATTGATCAGAAAACAGGCCTCAACAGATACAATTATACAGATTGAAACAATTCTTTGCATTCTTTCAGATCACCATGAACTAAGGCTGGTCCTCAATAACAACATAAATAATAGCAAGCCCAGATACTCGGGGAAGCTTAACAACACTCTCCTCAATGGTAACTTGGTCAAAGAAGAAATAAAGAAAGAAATTTGTTGGAGTCCAAAACCAACATGGAAAGAATAAAAGAGTTCTGGAAATAGGAGTAAGATAAGGACAGGAAAAGATTAAAGGAGATAGGCTAGCCATACTATACCGTGCCCACGTGGAAGAAGTGAAACATTAGACAACACGAGGTCTGGTCACTCAGTCATCTTGGTTTTAATGCTAATTCCTTTGTTCCCGCAACAGGTAAAATACTTGGGGCAAACCCCTCCCCCAAACTACGTCGGTATAACAGTCCAATCAGAAACTTCCTTCTTGCAAATAGAGGTGGAGCTACTGAATGTAGCTGCTTCCACAACGCTGCGTTACTGTCCAGGCTTAGGGGAGGGAGACCACAGAAATTAAAGACTTTTTAGAGTTTAATGAAAAAGAAACCACAACATACCAAAACTTATGGGACATAGCGACAGCAATCCTAAGAGGAAAACTCATAGCTATGAGTGCATCCAAAAAGAAACTGGAGAGAGCATACACCAGAAATTTGACAGTACACCTGAAAGCTCTAGAACAAAAAGAAGCAAATTCACCCAAGAGGAGTAGAGGGCAGGAAATAATCAAATTCAGGGCAGAAATCAACCAAGTGGAAAAACAAGGAACTATAAAAAGAGTCAAATAAACCAGGATCTTGTTCTTTGAGAAAATCAACAAATAGATAAACTCTTAGCTGGACTAACTAGAGGGCACAGAGACAGTATCCTAATTTTCTACACAATGGAGTACTACACAGCTATTAAAAACAATGAATTTATGAAATTCTTAGGGAAATGGATGGATCTGGAGAATATCATCCTGAGTGAGGTCACAAAAGAACACACATGGTATGGACTCTCTGATAAATGGTTATTAGCCCAGAAGTTCTGAATACAGGAAGAACAACCCACAAACCACAAGAAACTCAAGAAGAAGGAAGACCAAAAGGTGGACATTTAATTCCTTCTTAAAAGGGGGAACAAAATACTCACGGAATAAATTGCAGAGACTAACTATGGAGCAGAGACTGAAAGAAGGACAAGCCAGCCTCATATAGCTATATCCTGAGAGGCTCTGACAGTACCTGACTAACACAGATGTAGAGACTCACAGCCATCCATTGAACTGAGTACACGGTCCCCAGTGAAGGAGTTAGAGAATGGACCAAAGGAGCTGAAGGGTTTGTAGCCCCTTAGGATGAACAATAACATGAACTAACTAGTACCCTCAGAGCTCCCAACCACCAACCAAGGACTATACATGGTGGGACTGATTGTTCTGGCAGCATGTGTATAGTAGAAAATTACAAAGTTGATCATAAATGGGAGGAGATGTCCTTGGCCCTGTGAAGATTCTGTGCCCCAGTGTAGGGGAATGCCTGGGCCAATAAGTGGGAGAGGGTAGGGTGGCAAGCATGGGGAGGGGGGAGGCAACAAGGGTTTGTTCTGGTTGTTTTCGTCTATTTGTTTGTTTACTTTTTGGAGGGGAAACTGGGAAAGGAGAAATCATATGACATGTAAATAAAGAAAATATCTAATAAAAATATAAAAAAAAAACAAGATTCAAAATGAAAAGGGAGACATAACAACAGAAACTGAGGAAATCCAAAAAAAATCATGAAAGCTACTACAAGAGCCTATACTCAACAAAAACTGAAAAACCTGGATGAAATGGACAATTTTCTAGACAGATACTAGGTACCAAGTTTAATCCAAGATCATATAAACGATCTAAACAAGATGGGTTTATGTAGAGTTTTATCAAACCTTCAAAGAAGACCTAATGCCAATACTCCTCAAACTATTCCACTAAATAGAAACAGAAGGGACACTACTCAATTCTTTCTATGAAGCCACAGTTACTCTGATACCTAAACCACACAAAGACCTAACAAAGAAAGAAAACTTCAGATAAATTTCCCTTATGAATATCGATGCAAAAATACTCAATAAAATCCTTGCAAACAAAATCCAAGACCACATCAAAATGATCATCCATCATGATCAAGTAGGCTTTATCACAGGGATGCAGGGATGAGCAATATATGGAAATCAATCAAAGTAATCCACTATATAAACGAACTCAAAGAAAAAAAAACATATGATCATCTCATTAGGTGCTGAGAAACCATTTGACAAAATCTAACACCCTTTCTTGATAAAAGTCTAGGAAAGATCAGGAATTCAAAGCCCACAACTAAACATAGTAAAAGTATTATACAGCAACTCAATAGCCAACATCAAACTAAATGGAGAGAAACTTGAAGCAATTCTACTAAAATCAGGGACTAGACAAGGCTGCCCACTCTCTCTCTACCTATTCAATATTGTACTTGAAATCCTAGCCAGGGTAATTAGGCAACAAAAGGAGATCAAAGGGATACAAATTGGAAAGGAAGAAGTAAAATTGTCACTATTTGCAGATGATATAATAGTATAATTAAGTGACCCCAAAAACTCCACCAGAGAGCTCTTAAACCTGATTAACAACTTCAGCAAAGTATCTGGATATAAAATTAACTCAAGCAAATCAGTGGCCTTCCTCTACACAAAGGATAAACAGCCTGAGAAAGAAATTAGGGAAACAGCACCCTTCATAATAGTCACAAATAATATAAAATACCTTGGTGTGACTCTAAATAAGCAAGGGAAAGATCAATATGACAAGAACTTCAAGTCTCTGAAGAAAGAAATAGAAGAAGATCTCAGATGATAGAAAGATCTCCCATGCTCATGGATTGGCAGGATTAATATAGTAAAAATGGCCATCTTGCTGAAA
>NW_022196904.1:76090636-76115405 GCF_008632895.1 Mastomys coucha
AAAAAAAAAAAAAAAAAAAAAAAAACCAGGATAGCCAAAACTATTCTCAACAATAAAGGAACTTCTGGTGGAATGACCACCCCAGACCTTAAGCTGTACTACAGAGCATTTGTGATAAAAACTGCATGGTATTGTATTGGTACAGTGACAGGCAGGTTGATCAATGGAATAGAACTTAAGACCCAGAAATGAACCCACATACCTATGGTTACTTGATCTTTGACAAAAGAGCTAAAACCATCCAATGGAAAAAAAAGACAACATTTTCAACAAATGGTGCTGGCTCAACTGGCAGTTAGCATGTAGAAAATGCAAATCGATCCATTCCTATCTCCTTGTACAAAGCTCCAGTACAAGTGGATCAAGAACCTCCACATAAAACCAGATATATTGAAACTAATAGAAAAGAAGGTAGGGAAGAACCTCAAGCATATGGGCACAGGGGAAAATTTCCTGAACAGAACACCAATAGCTTATGCGTTAAGATCAAGAATTGACAAATGGGACCTCATAAAATTGCAAAGGTTCTGTAAGGCAAAGGACACAGTCAATAGTACAAAAGGGCAACCAACAGATTGGGAACAAATCTTTAACAATTCTAGATCTAATAGAGTGCTAATATCCAGTATATACAAAGAACTCAGGAAGTTAGACTCCAGAGAACCAAATAACCCTATTTAAAAATGGGGTACAGAGTTAAACAAAGAATTCTCAACTGAGGAATACTAAATGGCTGAGAAGTACCTATAGAAATGTTCAACATCCTTAGTCAGCAGGGAAATGTAAATCAAAACAACCCTGAGATTCCACATCACACCAGTCAGAATTGCTAAGATCAAAAACTCAGGTGACAGTAGATGTTGGCAAGGTTGTGGAGAAAAAGGAAAGAGGAACACTCCTTCATTGCTGGTGGGATTTCAACCTGGGAAAACCACTCTGGAAATCAGTCTGGCGGTTCCTCAGGAAATTGTTTATAATACTACCTGAAGACACAGCTATACCATTCCTGGGCATATACATAGAAGATGCTCCAAAATGTAATAAGGACACATGCTCTACTATGTTTATAACATCTTTATTTATAATAGCCAGAAGCTAGAAACAACCCAGATGTCCCTCAACAAAGGAGTGGATATAGAAAGAGTGGTACATTTACACAATGGAGTACTACTCAATGATTAAAAACAATGAATTTATGAAGTTCTTAGGGAAATAGAAGGATCTGGAAGGTACCATCTTGAGTAAGGTAACCAATCACAAAGAACACACATGGTATGCACTCACTGATAAGTGGAATACCAAAGTATGGATACCAAAGTGTGGATTCCTTCTTAGAAGGAGGAACAAAATACCCATAGAAGAAGTTGCAGAAACAAAGTATGGACCAGAGACTAAAGGAAGAACAATCCAGAGACTGTTCCACCTGGGAATCCTTCCCATATTTAATCATCAAATCCAGACACTATTGTGAATGCCAGCAAGTGCTGGATGATAGGAGCCTGATATAGCTATCTCCTGAGATGCTCTGATAGTGCCTAATTAATACAAATGTAGAGGCTTGCAGCCATCCATTGGACTGAGCACAGGGTCCTGAATAAAGGATCTAGAGAAAGGACCAAAGGAGCTCAAGGGATTTACAGCCTCTTAGTAGAAGCAACAATATGAACTAATCAGTAAGCTCAGAGCTCTCAGGGACTAAACCACCAACCAAATAGCAAACATGGTGGGACTCATGGCTCCAGCTGCATATGTAGCAGAGGATGGCCTAGTCTGTCATCAGTACGAGGAGAGGCCCTTGGTCCTGTGAAAGTTCTATGCTCCAGTGTAGGGGAATGCCAGGGCCAGGAAGCAGGAGAGGTATGGATTGGTGAGCAGGGGGAGAGGGGTAGGAACAGGTTTTGTTTGTTTGGTTTTTTTCAGATGGGAAACCTGAAAGGGGGATATCATTTGAAATGTAAATAAAGAAAATAGCTAATAAAAAATTTAAAAAAAATGACACAAAATGAAACAAAAAAGGAATGGGAACATCATGAGATTTGCAGGTAAATGGAGGGAAAGAAAAAATATTATCTTGAGTAGGTAATGGAAACTCAAAAGGACATTCAAGGTATGTACTCACTAATAAGTGGATATTATCCAAAAAGTACAGGACACCTAGGATACAACCCACAGAACTTAAGTTTAGCAAGCAGAAAGACCAAGTTAGGATGTTTCAATCCCACTTAGAAAGGGGAAAGGAAATAATCATGGGAAGCAGAGGGAGCGAGGGAACTGGGTGAGAAAGGGAAGTGGGAGGGAAAAAGGGGGACAGGATCAGGTATTGGGGGCAAGGAAAGGGGCCCAGGGAGCCAGCAGAATGAATGAAAATATGTAGCCTGAGTATGTCCTATGCCCTCTTAGCCAAATACATTTTATTACTTTGGAAGAAAAAATATTTCTTACCTACATAATGATTAAGGAACCATTTCTCTTATCTGACTTTCATAAATAAAGTTGAGTATGTGTTTTTCATAGACAGGCTTCATTGGGGATATTTTTAAAGCATTGATTATAAATTGAAACCTGATTCCCTATGTTTCACTAGGAAATGAGAGGATTCCTTTTTATTAAGAGTGTTAACTGTATTATCTTACCTCTTTTGAGCAATATTAATATTTAATTATACTTAGTACACTAAGCTTAAAAAGACTAGTTTTCCTCATTGTTAATAATTGATTACATCGTATCTTAGTATAGTCAGCTATCTTCCCTAGATTTGATGGAAAACATGCCAATATTTGTAGTCTCTTTCACAACATTGATAAAAAACATCCTGATAAATTATGAGTGAATTACTCAGAATGCCAGATGTTCATGGCAGTAATTCTCATATGAAAATACATCTGGTATATTACAGAAATGAAAACTACTGTTTATCTATAGGCATCTGGTGTTTTTGTCTCAGGTGTTTCCTCAGCAGTTCCTTGGATGGAATTAGTAAAATGATAACAACATTGATTTTCACACAAAGGTTTGGAATATCCACTTCAAATAGAAAATTTTTTCTACTTGCCATCTCTTTTCAGAAAAGCTTGATAAACAGCAACAAAGAGGTCACTCAGGTAAGGTAAGGTAACTTGGAAATGACAATTTACAAAACAATCCCTATTATGGTTTACATAATATATTACTATAATGAGTCATGGCATACAAACAAATTGGATGTGAGTGCAGATGTGCTCAGAGGCCAGAAGAATTAATACAGCTTGAGTAATCTGCCATGAGTTCCATCTTATATGCTTTCAGAGAAGATTACAAATAAACTGGTTTCATTTTATTCTGAACTCATATGTCTCAGAAAGAAGACTAGTCACTGGTCCAGTGAAGACTTATTTATCTGTTATGAACAAATGCTGCACAGACTACACTTACTGGTTTACTATAAATCTAATTTATCTAATCTCATTTCAAGAAGAACCTTATAAGCACCTTTCTCTGAATATTCTCCTTAAAAACTGTGATAGTTTGCATTATAAAGTATACAGAGTCTAGAATCACCTAGAAGATGAGCCTGTGTGCATGTCTGTGTGACGGACTAGGAGTGTGTGTGTATATGTGTGTATGTGTGCGTGTTTCTGCCTGTCTGTTCTATGTCAGGTTGTATGTTTGTGTTCAGGTGTGTAGGTTTCTGAAGGTGTGAATATCTGTGCAGTTTACAGAATTCACAGGGTGTTCACTGGGCAATATTTGGGAGTCACTTCTCTCCTGCCTTCTAGGAATCAAACTCAGGCCAAGAGACTTGTATGGCAATTGCTTTTATAAATCAATCTCACTGGAGGATTGTCATAATTACATTAATTGAGAAGGGAAGATCCATTCACTGTAGATGGCATGATTCCATGGATGGGATCCTGGAATATGTCAAATGAAAAATAAAATTAAAAAAAAAAAAAAAACAAGCTGAGCAGAATCATACACATACCATGCTTTGTTCCTGGCTGTGGGCTCAGTTTGAATAGCTACTTCAAGCCCCTATTGCCTTCACTACTGTGTGAAAACCCAGCTAATTATGGTTGACATCTGACATGACCAGATAGCCTCTGATCTTTGCATAAAATGAGAACCTCCCCTGTTACCAAGTTTTCTCTTTCTCTGACCTTGTCTGGGAAATTCTAAACCCCAACACTCACCTCTACTTGAGGAAAATCAGTTAGCATGAAAAACTGGAAATCTCCATGTTAAAGAAGTATATAAATAGGCCTCAAGTGTTCAACCAATGAACTTCCTTTCCTGGGCATTCCTTCTTGTAAAAGGATATTTAATCCGTGGTTCGCCCTGAGTCAGGTGTATGCATTCACATTTGCCATCAAATAAAGCAGTTTAAACAAGCAAGGACTGCCTAAATTTCCCAGAGAAAGCCTTCTCTCCTTACTCTTGCCACTCACTTGAATCCAACCAGGATCTACCCCAATCTTGGGCTCTGCCTTCCTCTTAATGCCTGGTGCATAAAAACCCTGACAGGAAGTATATAGATCAGGGACCCCAGTCCCCAACTCTCATCAGTACACAGAAGAGTAGGAACCACAGTAATTTTCCCTGATTCCGCTGTTTCCCACCCAGGAAATCACTGATGACCCCCATACTGTGTTCTGTCTCCTCTGAGGACATGAAGGTAGCAGCACTCCAAGCACCCCAGAGGCAAGGTAGACACACAGCCTGGCACACTCCTCCACCATCATGGCCTGCACCTTGAGCTTTAACCAATAATAAATCTTTCTACCTTAAGTTGCTTTTGTTACATCAACAGACAAAAGTTAAAGATAATTTGGCAAATGTTGTGCAGTCTCTTCAAACAGTTCAATGAACTAAGCATGGGTAGAAGACAGATCCATTATAATATATATGGTTTTACAGATGAATAAGTCTCTTGTTACTGCTTTGTTACCATTCAAAGAACTCATGGTGGGTTTCTTCTTCTTCTTCTTCTTCTTCTTCTTCTTCTTCTTCTTCTTCTTCTTCTTCTTCTTCTTCTTCTTCTTCCTCTTCTTTGTAAACTTAAATACTTACCATTAACAACAATTGTTTTCTCCTCCTATTATGTAAAGGTAAGGTATCTGGGAAAAGACAAAGATGCTGTAATTATTCTTAGGCAAACATCCTTATATCTACCTAGGAAATAGCAAAGCCAGGTGGTATCCAAACCAACCACTTTACTCTTGTGTAGACTCTGGATTTATAAATCTATAAGATCCAGAATCTATAAAATAGAGCTACAAAATACTGTACAGTATAGTATCCACGTGTGCTCAGTAAGCAAGCACTGATCTCTAGATATATAAAATCATATTACCAAAATTAGAAGCTAAACCAAAACCATCATGATGAAGACACTAATGTAGACAGCTCTGAACAATTGATTCAGACTAATATGCTTTTGCTGTGGATGACTTCTAGCCACAGAGATATGAGTGTTTGGACTATATGAATGTTAGATTTCTTTAAGCTGAGACTCTTTGATGTCATAAAAATTAAAAAATGGGTAAAATATCATCCTTAAAGGTTTTGGCATAGCTCTTTCCCAACTTAAGCTGGTTTTCTTTTTCTTCTCTTCATTATTTTTTGTCTTTAATATATTCATGTTGTCCTCATTTGCCCTGGATGGTTATTTTAAGCCTGTAACCAAAAGACAAACATTGTTTTCACACATGTGATTTTTGTTTTCTGTGTTGAAACTAAAACAATCAGAGGGAAACATTTTAATAGCTGAAAGTTGCCAGGCCAAAGGATATTTGATGTTATCAGGACCTCTCTGAAAGAATCTCTCACCCATTCAGGGGTATCATTAAGAACATCTATGTATAAACTGTCTGTTTTACACATACTAGGAGGTCAATCTTGTGAAATAGAAGCTTTTAATTTACACATTTCTGACTTTCGGATTCCAGTCAAAAACTGTGTCTTCTAAGCAACATGGAGCAGTCTTTTTTTTTCGTAGCTATGTCACAACAAAGAAATTTGCTAACTTAAACCCAATGTCCTTAGAGGTTATAGTGTGTATTTTGCTTGCTAATTTCATTGAATACATATGGAAAGGATATTTTTGTAGTCTCCATTTTCATAGTTGTAAAGACTTAGAAAGTCCATTCTCCTGATGCTTCTCCTCCTACCTTCATCAGACTTGAGACTCATGAAACATACAGCTTCCATTTCCCTACACATATTCTTTGCATCTTGAGCCCTTTAGGCAAATCCAAGCTGACTTTAGCAGCCTACTGTCCTAGTGAAACCTTCATTCACTTACTATATCTCCTCCCACCTCCATCAAACCTGAGACTCCTGAATCATACATGTAAGCTTCCTTTCCACCACCCATATTCCTTGCCTGCTGTGACATTAGGCCAAATCAAGCTGCCATGAGCAGCTTTCTAGACCAAGGGACCTCCATTCTGCTGCCACCTCTCTATCCATCTTCATTGAACCTAAAGCCCCTAAAGCATACAGACCCGTAGGCCTGAAAACATACAACCCAAGGATACTCATCATATGCCTGACATACCAGAACCATCAAGGTTCAACCTCTTCCCACTGTCTACCACAACAAGAACATCCAGAGACCAATACCAACAAGATGGCTAAAGGCCCTCGAATGGACACAATCAACAAAGCCAGGCCAATATGACACTTCTAAAGTAGAGCTACACTACTACAGCAAGTCCTGGAAAGCCTAATATAAATGAAAAACAAGATAAGGACCTTAAATCCTATTTTATCAAGATGATAGAATTCTAGAAAGAGGAAATTAATAAATCCCTTAAAGAAATATAGGTAAATATAATCAAACAGGTGAACGAAATAAATAAAACTGTGCAAGACCTGAACCTGGAAATTGAAGCAATGAAGAAAGCACAAATTGAAGAAATATCAGAGATGGAAAACCTAGGGAGGAGAACAGTAACAACAGGTGCAAGCATTGACAACAAAGTACACACAAAAGATCCAGGAACTCTAGAATACCATAAAAAGACCTGACCTAAAAATAATTGGAATAAAAAAAAGTCCCAGTTTTAAGGTCCAGAGAATATTCTCAACAAAATCATAGAAGATAACTTCCCAATCTAAAGAAAGAGGTGGCTCTAAACATATAAGAAGCTTGAAGAACATAAATTAGACTAAATGAGAAAATAAAATTCCCCTGGCACATAATAATCAAAACACACAATCTACACATCAAAGAAAGTATATTAAAATTTGCAAGGGAACAAGGCCAGATAACATACAAAAGCAGATATATCTGAATTTCTGAATTACACCCAACTTCTCAACAGAGTCTGTAAAAGCTAGAGCAGCATGGACATATATCATGTAATCCATAAAAACACAACAGGCGCTAACCTAGACTACTATACCCAACAAAACTCTCAATCATGATAGATGGACAAAAAAAAGATATTTTAAAGCAAATTCAATTTCAAACAATAATTACTCACAAATCCAACCTTGCAGAAAATACTAGAAAGAAAACTCCAACACAAGGAGGATAACTACATCAAAAAACACAGGAAATAAATGATTGCTTAAGAGCATAAACAAGGAAAGCACACACACTAACAACACCAAGATCAAAATAATGGGAAAAAAACAATCAGTGGTCATTAATATCTCTCAACATCAATAAACTCAATTCAGTGATAAAAGGCAGAAACTAACAGAATGGATGGTAAAACAGTATCCATCATTCTGCTGCATACAAGAAACACACCTCAGCCATAAAGATAGACATTACCTCAGAGTAAAGAGCTGGAAAAAAAGTATTCCAAATGAAAATACCCATTGAAGCAAGCTGGAGTAGCTACCCTAATATCTAATAAAATCAACTTTGTACCAAAATTAATCAAACGCAACAGGGAAGGACATTTTATATTAATCAAAGGAAAAATCTACCAAGATGACATCTCAATTCTGAAAATCATTCCCCAAACACAACGGCAACCTCATTTGCAACAGAAACATTGTTAAAGCTTAAATCATACATAAACCCCAACATATTAATAGTGGGAGATTCAACACCCCATTCTCTCCAACTGATCAGAGATCCAGAAAAATACTAAACAGAGAAATAATGAAACAAACAGACATTGTGAATCAAATGGACAGAACAAACATCTGTAGAATATTTCACCTAAGCTCAAAAAATACATCCTCTTCTCAGCATCTGATGACATCTTCTCCAAACTAACCACATAGTCAGTCATAAAGCAAGCCTCAACAGGTTCAAGAAAACTGAAATATTTGCATTTATATTATCAACAAGATCAATAATAAGTTAAAGCTGGCCTTCAGTAACAATGGAAATACTAAAAAGCCTACACACTCACAGAAATTCAACAACTCTCTACTCAATTATTTCTGGGTCAGAGAAGAAATAAGAAAGAAATTGAAGACTTTACAGAATTCAATGAAAATGAGGGCTCAATATAGCTGAATTTATGAGACATAATGAAAACAATGCTAAGAGGAAAGTTCACAGTTTTAAGTGCCTACAAAAAGAAATGGGAAAGTTCTCATACAAGTCATTTAAAAGTACACCTGAGAGCTCTAGAAAAAAAGAGAGACAAGCACACCAAAGAAGAGTAGAAGGAAAGAAGTAATCAAAATCAGGGCTGACATCAATCAGTTAGAAACACAGAAAACAATATGAACAATCAACATAACCAAGAGCTGATTCTTTGAGAAAATCAACAAGATTAACAAATCTTTAGCCAAACTAACAAGAAGACAGATGAACAGTTTCCAAATAAACAAAATCAGTAATGAAAAGGGAGCCATAACAACTGATGCTGCAGAAATTCAAAGAATCATTAAGTCTTAGTTCAAAATCCTGTACTACTCAAAATTGGAAAACTTTTAAGAAATGGATGATTTTGTACACAGATACCACCTACCAAAGTTAAATGAAGACTAGGTAAACTATTTCAATAGCCCCAGAATGCCTAAAGAAACACAAACAGTCATTAAAATCTACCAACCAAAAAGTGCCCAGGGACAGGTGGTTTTCAAAGACCTAATACCAATACTCCTCAAACTATTCCACAAAATAGACACAAAAGGAACATGGGAAAACACATTCTATGAGGCCACATTCACCCTGATACCTAAACCACCCAAAGATTCAAAAAATAATGAGAACTTCAGACTGGCATCTCTTATAAACATTGATGCAAAAATACTCAATAAAATATTTACAAATAAAATCCAGGAAAACATCAAAGACATCTTCCTTCAAGATCAAGTAGGCTTCATCCCAGGGATGCAAGGATGGTTCAATATATGAAAAATCCATCAATGTAATTCACCATATAAACAAACTGAAAGAAAAAAAATCACATGATTATCTCTTTAGATGCTGAAAAAACCTTCAATGAGATCCTACACAACATCATGTTAAAGGTACTAGAGAAATCAGGAATACAATTCACATACCTAAGCCTAATCAAAACAATAGACAGCAAGCAAATAGCCAACATCAAATTAAATGGAGAGACCATAATGCATTTCCATTAAAATCAGAAACAAGAGAAAATAGCCCACTCTCTCCCTATCTATTCAATATAGAACTTGAAGTTCTATCCAGAACAATAAGAAATCTAAAGAAGATAAAGTGGATACAAATTGGAAAGGAAGAAGTCAACATATAGCTATTTGCAGATGATATGATATTATACATAATTGACTCCAAAAGTTTTAGCAGAGAACTCCTACAGCTGATAATAACTTCAGCAAAGTAGTTGGATACAAAATTAACTTAAAGAAATTATAGCCCTCCTTTATATAAATGGCAAATAGGCAGAGAAAAAACAGGGAAACAACACCAGTTATAATAGCCATGAATAATATAAAGTATCTTGGTGTAACTCTAACTACAAATCTGAAAGATCTTTATGACAAGAGGGTCAAAGCCCAGAAGAAAAAATTTGAAGACATTGTCAGGTGATGGAAATATCTCCTGTGCTCATGGGTAGGTAGGATGGGCATAGTGAAAATAGCCATCTTATAAAAAACAATCTACAGATTCAATGCAATCTCTGTCAAAGTCCTAGCACAATTTTTTATAGACATTGTAAGAGCAATTCTCAACTTCATATGAAAGAAAAACATAAAAGCCCAGATATCTAAAACAATTTTGAACAATAAAAGAATTTTTGGAGGAACCACCATCCCTGATCTCAAGCTGTCCTAAAGAGCAATTGTGATAAAAAAAATTGCTCAATATTGGTACAGAAACAAACATATTGATCAATGAAATCTAATCCAAGACCCAGAAATAAACCCACTCACCTATGGACACTTGAGTTTTGATTAAGAAGCCAAAATCATACAATGGAAAAAATGAAAGTATCTACAACAAATGGTACTAGACTAATTTGGATATAGATGTAACAGGTAGAAAAATGAAAATAGATCCATATCAATCACACTGCACAAAACTCAAACTTAATTTGATCAAGGACCTCCATATCAATCCTGACATAGTAAATCTCAAAGAAGAGAAAGTAGGACATAACCTTGAAAGCATTGGTACAGGAGACAATTTCCTGAACATAACATTAATGGTTCAGACTCTAAGATCAAATATTGATAAATGGGACCTCACGGAACTGAAAAGCTTCTGTAAGGAAAAGGACATTGTCAATAGGTCAAATCTGCAGTGTACAAATTAGGAAAGCATCGTCATCAAGCCTACATCTGACAAAGGACTAATATACCAAATTTACAAAGACATCAAGAAGTTACACACCAACAACCCAAATAACGCAAGTAAAAAATGGGGTACAGAACTAAGTAGAGAATTCTCAGCAGAGGAATATTGAATGGCCAAGAACCATTTAAAGAAACATTTAAGGTTTTTTAGTCACCAGGGAAATGCAAATCAAAACAGATTCCATCTTATACCCATCAGAATAGCTATGATCAAAAATTCAACAGATAGTGCATTCTGCCAAGGATGTGGAGCAAAGGGAATACTTTTTCTTTGCTGGTGGGAAAGCAAATTTTAACAACCACTTTAGAAATCAATTTGGAGTTTTCTCAGAAAAGTGGAAACCGTTCTACATCAAGATTCCTGGATATATACTCAAAAGATACTCCTATATCCCACATTCCTGGATATATACTCAAAAGATACTCCTATATCCCACAAAGACACTTGCTCAACTATGTTCATACCAGTTTTATTCATATATAATAGCCAGAAACTGGAAACAAACTAGATGTCCCTCAACTGAAGAGTGGATAAAGATAATGCAGAAATCTACACAATGAAATCCTATTGAGCTATTAAAAACCAAGACATCATGAATTTTGCAGAAAAATAGATGGAACTTGAGGATATCATCCTGAGTGAGGTAAACCCATCCTAAGAGGGCATGCATGGTATGTATTCACTTATAAGTGGATATCAACCAGAAACTACAGGTACCAGGCTACGTTCTACAGACCCAAAGAAGCTAAAGAAGAAGGAAGTCCCAAGACAGGAAGCTTGAATCTCATATAGAAAAGGGTATAAAATAGTCAAAAAAGGCAGATGAAGAGAGGAAACTAGGAAGAAAAGAGGATGAGGAGGGAAATTGGGGGAAGGGCCATTAGGATCAGGTATATGAAAGGACAGAATAGATGGCTATATGGTCATGAAAATGAATGAAAATCTGTAACTGAAAGGGGTGAGGAGGTGAAGGATATTTTTAGGATGAGACAGAGACCTCAGGTAAGGGAGGCACCCAAGAATCAATGGAGGTGACCTTAGCTGTGACTCACTATATTGGAGATATATAACCTGAAGAGGTTACCTCCTATAGTCAGACAGAAACTCCAGTGGAGAGACAGAAACTCCAGTGGAGCGACAGAAACTCCAACCCACCCCCAAAACTTTCAACCCCAAATTTATCCTGTTTTCAAGAAGTGAAGGCACAAAGAATGGAACAGAGACTGAGGGAATGACCCACCAATAACTGGCCCAACTTGAGACTCATCCCATGGGCAAGCATTAATCCCTGATGCTATTAATGATACTCTTTTGTGTTTTCAGACAGGAGCATGTTATCCTCTGAAAGGCTTCACCCTGCAGCTGACTTATACAGGTACAGATACCCTCAAACAGTGGATGGATCGTGGAGACTCTTTTGGAAGAAGAGAGGGAAGGATTGCAAGTCCCAAAAGGGCTAAGAATTCCACAGAAAAACCAAGAGTCAACTAACTTCGAGCATTTGGGCTCTCAAGATTCTGAACCACCAACCAAAAAACATCCACGAGCTAGACACCTGTCACATATGTAGTAGATGCGCAGCTTGGTCTTCATGTGTGACCCGAAAAACTGGAGTGGGGGGCTATCCCAGAAGTTGTTGCCCGTATATGGGATATGTTTTTCTAGCTGGGCTGCTTTATCTGGCCTCAGTGGGAGAGGAAGCACCTAGCCTGAAAGAGACTTGAAGTGCCAGGGTGGGGCGACACCCAAAGGAATCCCACCACACCCACTCAGAGGAGAAGGGGAGGGCTGACAGGGGAAAGATTGCTGGAGGGGATGACAAGGAGGGGAGCGGTGAGCAGGATGTAAAGTGAATAAGTAAAAAAAAAAAAAAAAAAAAAAAAAAAAAAAAAAAAAGTAAAACATAATTTTTTAAAAATTGGAAAACTTGTCCTATAGCAAACATCTGGCGGATTTTAGATTTTGCCCTGGGGAAGCTATCACTGAGTGTTTGTAAACAACCATACTGAAGAAAGAGTGATGCAATGTGAAAAAAAAAGTATACTTCCAAAGACAGCACCTGAGTAATTGACACAATCCAGATGTGAAATGTATGATTTTGAAATCCAAAGGAGAGATTATCACAAGATGAAATGCATTTAGAAATCTTCATAGAAATGATGGATCACATTGAGCTTTGAAATAAACAGTTACAATATCAAAATACTTTTGGAACTGAGGAATTATGTAGGACAGATATAAATTGTGATCTTGGAAGGAGGAACTATTGGGAATATTAATGTGAATGATCAAATTATCAAAGCAAGTTTCTGTGGTTATTGAGAATCTGAAAAACAATAAAGGGACTAATAACAATTTAATAACTATTAGCATTAAGGATGGTAAGAAGTGTAATTTGTGTCCATACTATCTTTTCCTTCTATGAGCCTCTTGCTCTGGGTTCATTATAGCAGATTTCATTTGTCCTTGCATATGGAATTGGGAATCACATCACAAAGCAGAAATAAATGTAAAAATGGCCTGAAAGCATAGGGACATTAAGAAAACAATATATTATTTTGTGAACTAATATTTTTTACTCCAAATTCCTTTTTTAGTCTTTGGAGAGGTAACAAATAGGAATACACTGAATCAAGAAAAAAAAGTGAAAAAAGTGGTTGAGAAGGAGGGGAGGAAATTGATATTTTTAAAGTACCTGAGGTGAGATGGTGATAAAGTACTTGTTAGTGGGCAGATTCAATTTTAAAACTTAATTTTTACTCCGAGTTACACAGAGGTTTGAAAATACTTGGTCCAATGTCATATAGTCATTAAAATACCAAGCTTTATTTTCAAATAAGTAACTATGATTTCTAAGTCCATGCTTTCTCAACAAGTGAAATTTGTAAAACAAGTAAATAAAAACAATTTATTATGAGAAAGCAGTTATAAAAATAAAATAAATAATATCTTCTGTTAATAATCTTTCAGTTTACACATTCTTATAATAAACATTCTAATATTTATTGGCCTAAAATAACTTTGATTTATCTTTCTTTTCATAATATTAGATTCACTGGGACCAGTTTTATAGTTATTTTGCTATATTGTATCAGATGTTAGCTAGTCATGCAGTCTTTGGGCTTTAACATTCAATTTCTTGTCCTAACTACAGTTGAGTCTAGTTACTCCAATATACCTTATAAAGTGCTCATAAGAAGTCTCTCTCAAATTCCTATGTGACATCATAATCAGGAAAAGACATGATCAAATCAGTCAGCAAGGATCATTTTAATTTCACAACCATTACTGTGTAATAATTTCAAGTAAGAATGTTTTACTTGGGCCGGGTGGTGGTGGCGCACACCTTTAATCCCAGCACTTGGGAGGCAGAGGCAGGCGGATTTCTGAGTTCGAGGCCAGCCTGGTCTACAAAGTGAGTTCCAGGACAGCCAGGGCTATACAGAGAAACCCTGTCTCAAAACACCAAAAAAAAAAAAAAAAGAATGTTTTACTTAATGCCCCTCTGCAGAAACTTTCATCCTACAGAGGGTGAAAAGTTCTATCTTACATTGACCTGTCACAGGGAGGTGCAGTTGCTGAAGAAGCAAGTTCACATTATTAATTAGTTATTCATTGCATGACTGCAAAGGAGCCTTATGACCCATCCAGACATAAAATGGGCACAATCATCAGTATTTCTATCTTTTCAAAATAGGAAACATTTTAAGTCTAAAGTGCATGATTTCTGGACTGTATTCGAGGATGCTGCTTTTCTGTTATAATATTTTTGAAGGCCACATTTAAAATAAAAAAAATCTACTTTTAATCTAAAATTCTTATTTTCTTCTATGTCTACAAAAGTGGCATTTATTATTTAATTTATCTTTTTATCTTTGCTGTGACTATGCTTATTTGAATAACAAAAATAAAGTGAGAAGTTAAACTTACTGTAGAAAAATGGAATTTTTTCTAAACATGTAATTACATTTTGAGAAGTAAAGTAAAAGTTAGTATTTCATCAATACTGACAAAGTAATACTTACCATATAAATTCCTAGCATAGGAGTAGAAGCACAATAGAATAATATCAGAAACTCTCAGAAAAAGTGTTGCTGTTTTTTTTTTTTTTAAATAAACCCCAGGTCTTGTACCATGTTGAGAAAAAAACAAAGTTGCTAGTGGGTTTTATTTCAGTATCAAATAACTACTATGAGCATGCTGGAAATGTGTCCATCTGTTCTACAGCGTCTTCAAAATCTAAAAATATTACAACTCCCTTCAAACCTTCAAAAAAGCCAAAAATTATTATTAGTGATATACAAATAGATATTTATAAGAAAATGAGGACAAGAATATAGTTTTATTTATTCAATAAAATTACTAATTGATCTCTGCCATCTTCATACCAGTGAAATAACTTCTAAGTTCATTGTCTCATAACCTATTTGAAATGTTTGTTACACTCCTCTTCAATATGTTTGTTCTTCTCTCTTGGTTTTTAGGATATCTCTGAGGCCTGACTGTCTTCCTCTACTTAGTTAAATGTTTATATGAGACTTTGAGGTCTTGCACTTGATTCGTGGTTTCATCTTTTCATTGTTGCTTGACTATAGTAGAAGCTCACTGATGTAGTTTATAGGGCACCTCCATGTTTTTCACCCAGTGTTTCTTCTTCTGTAATGCCCTTAACATTTTAGTCCTCCCTGACCAATTTCAGTATTTCCTTTAAGATCCAGATTTAGTATTGCATAATTTAGTAAGTATTTGTCTTTAATAGCTGATAACTCTCTGTTCATTAACATTCTACTAGATCATACTTTCCATCATTGTATATCTCATAGTTGTGTCAAGATGCCATAAACACAGTCAAAATTATCCTTGAATAATCAGTGGCATTCTATTGCATGCTACTTGTAGGGGTGTAACCACTCTGTATTCATTCTGACAACATTAATGCAAACTTAAACATTATCTCTCACATTCATGTCTCCTCATCTGAAGATATTGATATTTACCCTGTAGGATTGTTTTCAGGATAGACATTATACAATGCATCTAAATTAGTATAATACTTGACAATACAAAGTCAGTAAATTTTACCTATTCTTATTATAAGATTAAGCTGAATAGAAAAGAAAGTGAAGATCAATAAAACATATTGGTTTTGGAAAAAAATGAAGCCAAAGGAATAAAAGCTCTGCATGATAAATGGAAATTTTGATAGAACAAAAAGAATGTGGGAATTGTAAGAAAGAGATCTTGTAATAAGTGAGTGGAATTTTGTTTATAGACTACTGTCCATTCTATTAGGTGCTAGAGAGCAATGCAGTCTGACAAACATATCCAAGTTATGAGCACATCAAGTTAGGTAGAGAAAATGGATCACAAGTAAAGATAATCAAAATTAATGTTAATAAGAAAGTATTAAATAGTACAGTCTAGAATTGTTTCAGTCAGACTTTAAATGGTTGCCATGGATATTTCAGACGTCTGAGAAGCCTAATTTTAAGAGTAAGGGTATAAATTAATCACGGGATTCTTCAAAAGTATGTACAGAAATGACCAGTAGGCTGATTAAGTGTACTGGTTTAATGTAAGATAAATGTGTTGCACATAAGAAGTGAGGAGTAATTAAATGGAATGTTATAATTTCTGGCCAAAAATTTTGCTATTATGAAAAAGGAGCATGGGAGAGTAATTTCTATTCTAGAGCAGGGTCTGAAAACCATGGCTCTGAAATCTTACCTACAGCCAGGTTTGTAATTGAAGCTTTACAATAGAAATGCATCTATAATTATCCATTAATATTTTATCTGTGCCTGGGTCTGTGCACCAGTGGCACAGGTGGTAAATTGCAGCAGAGTGCCACGGCTTACAAAGCCTAAGGTATAAACTGTGTAGCCCTCTTCAAAGAATATTTATTTTCCATGCCCTAGATTCTAATATTCTACTAGCATATAGTATATTTCTAATGTATTCTCCCATTTAGTCAATGACAAGAACTATATAACTGTATGGTGTTAGGATGGAATATAGGCTGGAGATAACCATGGATTTCAGAAAGAAAGATAAACATAAGAATATAAGAAAGCAGGAAAAATAAAATAGGGTTAAGCAATGAACATTTACCAAAAGATACTAAAGAGAAGAGGCTTGCCTTGGAGAAATAATTTATAAACATTCCAAAAGAGACCCATGGGGTTTTATGCCCTGAAGCTACATGAATAAACCCTCCATGTCAGATTCTATCACAGCCAGTGTGGCTGAAGCCTCAGATAATTCCAGAGATGTGAAAATGCAGTATTCATCTAGACAGCAATGATGAATCCCTAATTAGAAAGAGAAGACTAGAGCCCTCTAGCAGCAGACAGAGATCATTCAACTAGAAGGTCTTGACAATTGCTGGACCATGTCACAAGGATTAATATACCACAAACCAAATGAATATGTATGGACCCACATTGATTATGAACAAGCTCCTACTTCATCTTCCAAAACAATATCTAACATGGATTCTATATGGATTCTTCACATTTCTCTCTTTATATTTATGCACAGTCTTATACATGTCTACATGTGGCTCACAACTGTAATTCTAGTTCCATATATTCCAACCCAATTCCTTCTTTTGGCCTCATCATGCACAGGACATGACCATAGTTTGCAATCATACATGCAGACAGATATATACCCATACAGATACTGAATTAAAAAATGACCAAGTAATTATAAAAATTTTTGAATGGAAAATGTTCATAAGGACAAGTTAGAGATCACCATCTAACAGGAGAAATGACATTTTCTGTCTCATTGTTTGCGTAATGCTATTGTGAGGCACATCAGGAGATGAAAGGTCACTTTCAGTTATCACAGTCATTCAGCCTAGGTGTAGATTGAGTCATATGCTGATAACAGTTCTCTACACATCTTTACTTAATCATTAATTTCTTTGTCTTGAGACACTGTTCCGTTCAAATCATAATAGTAAGATATCCTAATCAAAGACACAGGACTCAGAATATTCCTTTTGATGAGAGATATACAATAGTGATACCTAGCAACTAGAGAAAAAAGCAACAGCAGAGACACCATGGGAAACATAGTGATAGAGAAGTGTTGTCTAGTGCGAAAGTATTCTCTAAGGAAAGAATGTGACCATTTGATCACTAGCTTCATAACAAAAAAATAATAAAAGTGGTATGTAATGGAGATGTAGCCCAGCATTGGAGTTCTTGACTATTCTGTTTGAGGCCCTAGATTCAAATTTGTATAATCAAATTCTATATGATCTCCTAGACTCAATTGAAGGAGACTATTGTTGGGCGCTGTTGGGCGCTGGCCAACACCAGCCACGTAAATTTCGTTCATCTGCGCAACGCCAGCCACATAGGCATGTTTACTCTGCACACCTGCGTATGCTTGCCTTTCCTGCTGCACCCTCTCCAAATGGGTGACGCAGTGGTCAGCAGACACTGCTGAGCCAATCAGGCATCGAAACATCCACATAATAGGGTTTATAAGCCGACCGCTCCAGAGGGCGGGGTCCTTCTCTCGCATAAAACTTGGGCGCTCTTAATAAAGTGTGGTTGAGAAGAATCCTGCTGTTGTCATCATCCTTCCTGCTGGCAGGTGGGAAGTGACAGACTATAATAAACTTTATGAAAAGTACTCTTCTAAGAAATCATTAGGATAATTATTTTGTAGTAAGTAATTGGTATTTATAAGACTGCCAAGGATTTAACTCAAAGACAGTGGAGCAATAAGAATCTTACTTAGTATATTACATAATACTTCGGTGAGGAAGAGGAATTGGCTTAGCTAATGTTTTATTTTTTGAAGGTTAAGACTGCTGCCTTTATTCCATTCAGAAAGAAACCTGCCGCTGACCTCAGAGTCTCTTCCAGCACTGGTAGTCTGTTAGTTAATAACACTAGGAATGTTATAAAGACCTTGTGCAGCACAGAGGGGAAGATTTTTATCAGATGTCAGCCTGATTACATAAGAAGCCTTCTAAAACAAACATGCTTAAAATTTGGCTTGCATACAGATTTTTTTTCAAATTTGTAAATGGAGCAATCACTATGACTGTCAATAATCAGAAAAAGAGCACTATTATTTTACTAACATGAACCATTTTTTGGATTTAGAAGTTATAGGATGTTTGAATATTATATTCAATAATACATTTTATGTTTCTTGTATATGGGTGTTATTTGTAGCTGGATATGACTGAACATTTTCCTACATATAAGAAAATGTTCTGAGTGCATAATCTGACAGGTGCTATGAGAAATGTTAGATC
The DNA here is from genome assembly GCF_008632895.1 of Mastomys coucha. Taxonomy (NCBI): domain Eukaryota; kingdom Metazoa; phylum Chordata; class Mammalia; order Rodentia; family Muridae; genus Mastomys; species Mastomys coucha. Next base: position 76,109,659 of record NW_022196904.1, read on the forward strand.
AAAGCACAGCCTGAAGTGGCCAGGGAAGCATCCTAGCAATAGGGCTGGAAACAAAATTTTAAAGGTAAACACATTCAGATGTTTAGGTCATATACTTGAGAGAAAGACCCATTGTTGATCACCTGCCAGAGCATGTGCACTTGCTGAATTTCATGTTTGAACTTTAATTCCCAGTATCAAACTTGGAGGAAAAAAAACCACAGTCTAAGAGGAGCTCATAGCAGGCACATGAAACAAATGCTGGAGAGGATCAAAAAATACTCCAAAAACCCATTTGTTATGCTATAACATGGGGAGAACAAGAAATACAACTTAAATTTACTAATGTTAATGAGACTATGAAGGACAGAGAAACCCATGCACACTGTATTGAGGATGCATATTGCTACAGACACTGTGGACACAGTACTGGGATTCATCAAAGCCTTAAAGATATGATTACCATTGAATCCCACTTCACTCCAACCATCATTATTGAACAAACAAAATGTACTGTAAGCACACAACAAAACAATAAAAATGTGGCTGAAATTACAAAACATGACGCCAAGAAACATAATTCAGAAACAAAAGGACAAGTACTTCAGGATCCTACCTTTGTGTTTTGTTGTCGTTTGCTTTGTTTTGTTTTGGTTTGGTTTTGGAGTTTTGATTGAGGTTTTCGGTTTTTTCTTTTGTTTTGTTTTTGTTTTTTATTTTGTTTATTTTTAATTTGAAGTATCTCAGGCTGGCTTCTCACTCTCACTCACTATCTAGCAATGCTTGGTTTTGAACTCCTGATTCTTTGGTCTCTACATAGTTTCCATGCAATATACTAGAGTTCTGCATTATATCCTAGGCCTGCAGTACCAAAGCTCTATAGATTGGTTGTCTTTTTGTTTTTTGGGTTTGGTTTTGCTTTTGCTTTTTTTGTGTATTTTGGTGATTCTTGGGCATGATGTGTTCAAATATTAGGCCTCAAACTTCTAAGAAAAAATTTCTAATTAATTCTATTTAATTTATTTGAGACAGGGTCTCACTATGCTTCAAATTCTCATCTTAAACTCCTGGGCTATCTAAAGTGGTCTCCTGCCTCATCCACCCAAACAGCCTGAATGGTAGGCATATATCACATTTGGCTTGATAAGTTTATTTTAAATTACATTTTTGTAACTTATAATATAGAAATAGACATGACAAATACATTCAATTTTTAAAGTTTATATTTAAAATTATTAAAATGAAAATATGACAATATTAGATTTATTAAATTTATAATCCCAATTTTATTTATTGTTTTTAATAATCATTTCACTTGTTTACATCTCAAATGATATTCTACTTTCTGGTTACCCCTCCACAAACCCACCATCCCACACCTGCCCTCTCCTCTCTCCCCTTTTACTATATGAGTGTGCTCCCCCACCTACCCATCCTCTCCTGCCCCACCACTTCAGCATCCCCCTATGCTGGGGCATCAATCCTCAACAGGATGAAGGGTCTCCCCTCCCATTGATGTCAGACAAGTCCATCCTCTGCTACATATGTATCTGGAGCCATGAATCCCTCCATGTATACTCCTTGGTTGGTGGTCTAGTCTCTGGGACCACTGAGTGGTCCAGCTAACCATTGTTCTTTGTACTCACTGATAAGTGGACATTTGCCCAAAAGTTCAGAATACCCAAGATTCAATTCACAGACCATATGAAGCCTAAGAAGAAGAAAGACCAAAATGTGGATGCTTCAGTGCTTCTTAGAAGGGGGAACAAAACACTCACAGGAGGAAATATGAAGAGAAAGTGTAGAGCAGAGATTAAAGGAAAGGCCATCCAGAGACTGACCCACCTGGGGATCTATCCCATATACAGCCACCAAACCTGGATGCTAGTGTGGATGCCTGGAAGTGCTTGCTGATGGAAGCCTGATATAGCTGTGTCCTGAGAGACTCTGCCAGAGCCTGACAAATACATTGGTAGATTCTCACAGGCAATCATTGGACTGTGCACAGGAGTCCCTGATCGAGGAGTTAGAGAAGGGACAGAAGGACCTTAGGGGGTTTGTAGCCCCATGAAGAGAACAACAATGACAACAGGCCAAAGCCTCAGAGTTCTGGGGGACTGAACCACCAACCAAAGAATAAAAATGGGGAGACCCATGGTGCTGGCCACATATGTGGCAGAGGAAGGCCTTGTTGGACATCAGTGAGAAGAGAAGCCCTTGGGCCTGAGGGTGTTCAATGCCCCAGTATAGGGGAATGCCAGGATGGAAAGATAGGAGTGGATGGGTGTGGAGAGCACCCTCATAGTAGTAGGGGAGGGGGAATAGGATAGGGGATTCCTGAAGGAAAGACCTAGAAAGGGGAAAACATTTGAAATGTAAATTAAGAAAATATACAATAAAAAGGAAAGGAAAGGTAAGGAAAGGAAAGGAAAGGAAAGGAAAGGAAAGGAAAGGAAAGGAAAGGAAATGTAATACATTCTCATATATGTCCTGATTAAAATTTCTCCTTCTTCTACTCTTCCCAGTTCCTCTCCACTTCCTTTCTCCTTCAGATCCACTATCATTCTTAATCTCATCAGAAAAGAGATAGCAAGCAGACATACCCAAATAAAATAAGACAAACTATAATATTGAATTTGGATAGAGCAATCTAACAGTAGAAAAAGAGTCCCAAGTTCAGGCAATAGAGTCAGAGACACATTCATTCTCATAGTTGCACAGTTAGGAATCCTTTTTTTCTATTTTTTTTCTGTTTTTTGTTTGTTTGGTTTGTTTTGTTTTTTGAAACAGGGTTTCTCTGTGTAGCCCTGGCTGTCCTGGAACTCACTCTGTAGACCAAGCTGGCTTCGAACTCAGAAATCTGCCTGCCTCTCACAGTTGGGAATCCTATAAAAACACTAAACTCATAGCTATAATATAGATGCAGAAGAGCTCACATACACTTTGCTTAAAACTCCTAGTATCCTCCATCTTCTCTGGCTCTTACAATTTTTCTGACTCCTCTTCCAAGGGATTCTCTGAGCTCTGAGGAGAGGGATTTGATTGAAACCTTTCATTTACACCTACTACATAGTGTCCAGTTGTGGATTTCTTCATCTGTTTCCATAGCTGCCAGATGAATCCCCTGAGATGATGAATGAATGATGAATGATAAGAGCTTAGCAGACTATCATTAGGAATCATTTTATTGATACATTTTGTTGTCATTATTTAGACCAGTACTGTCTGGCTGACCCTAGGCCTCTGGGCTATCTAATATCTTCTTCTCAGTTACCAACTAGTATCAGACATTATTCCCTCTTGTGGAATGAGTATTAAGTAAAATCAGGCATTGGTTGGCAACCCCCACAAGTTCTGTGCCACCGTTGTTCTAGTACATTTTGCAAGTAGGACAGGTTGTAGATCAAAGGGTTTATGGCTGAGATGGTGTCAACATTTCTCTTTAAGTAACCTGCAGAATACCTTCTCGCATCAAAAGGATTAGAACATAGGGGTAAGGCTCCATGTTTGTACCAGCTAAACTTCTCTATTGAATATTCTATCTGGGTGTTGTACTAGGTAATAGGGCTCTGCTGTTGGTTTGTAGAGATCAACCTTTTGTAATAACAATCAGTTGTCTTGTAATTCCCTTGGGAACCCCAGTCCCTTGGCCAACAATTCAATTGTCCTGTCACTGGAAGCCTTACAGTGATAAGAGATGGCCATTTGAGACTCCCCCATTACTGGGCATCCTCAATAGGATACCTTTTAGACACTCTAGAAAGATTTCAAGCACTAAGATTCCATACCACCACCAACTTTTCTCCAATTCCAGCCATCTCTTCTCACACACATACCTCTTTCCCTCTATCCCATACCTCTGAGTCCCATCATCACCCGCCCCCTACCAGAATGTACACCCACAACTTTCATTAACATAATTCTCAAATTTACAATACTTTCTTCTACTTTGAACTAAAATTCTTTTTTAAATTTATTTCTGTTAGATATTTTATTTATTCACATGTCATACAATATATCTCCTTTCCCAGTTTACCTTCAAAAAAAAAAAAAAAAACCCAAAAAACCAAAACCAAAAACCAAAAACAAAAAAAGCTCAATAAGAACAAACCCCTGTTCCTTCCCTCCTTCCCTCTCCCCCTGCTCATCAATCCGACTCTCTCCTGCTTACTGTCCTTGGCATTCCCCTACACTTGGGCATAGAAACTTCACAGGGCCAAGGGTCTCTCCTCCCATTGATGACCAACTTGGCTGTCCTTTACTATACATATGCTGCTGGAACCATTGGTCCCACCATGTGTACTCTTTAGTTGGTGGTTTAGTCCCTGGGAGCTCTGAGGGTACTAGTTAAGTTCATATTGTTGTTCATCCTAAGGGGCTGCAAACCCTTCAGCTCCTTTGGTCCCTTCTCAAGCTTCTTCATTGGTGACCCTGTACTCAGTCCAATGGATGGCTGTGAGCCTCTATTTCTGTATTAGTCAGGTACTGTCAGAGCCTCTCAGGAGACAGCTATATCAGCCTGGATTGTTCTTCCTTCAGTCTCTGCTCCATAGTTAGTTTCTGCAACTCCTTTTATGGGGATTTTGTTCCCCTTTTAAGAAGGAATGAAGTAGCCACATTTTGGTATTCCTTCTTCTTGAGTTGCTGATGGTTTGTAGATTGTATCTTGGGTATTCTGAGCTTTTGGACTAATATCCACTTATCAGTGAGAGCATACCATGTTTGTTCTTTTGTGATTGGGTTACCTCACTGAGGATGATATTCTCAGATCCATCCATTTGTCTAAGATTTTCATAAATTCATTCTTTTTAATAGCTGAGTAGTACTCCATTGTGTAGATGTACCACATTTTCTGTATATATTACTCTGTTGAGGGACATCTGTGTTATTTCCAGTTTCTGACTATTATAAATAAGACTGCTATGAACATGGTGGAACATGTGTCCTTATTACATATTGGAACATTTTCTGGGTATATGACCAGGAGTGGTATAGTTGGGTCCTCTGGTAGTACTATGCCCAATTTCTGGAGGAACAACTAAACTGATTTCTAGAGTGATTGTACCAGCTTGCAATCCCACCAGTAAGAAAGGAGAGTTCCTCTTTCTCCACAACCTCTCCAGCATCTGCTATCACCTGAGTTTTTTATCCTAGCCATTCTGACTGATGTGAGGTGGCATTTCAGGGTTATTTTGATTTGCATTTCCTTGATGTGTTAGAATATTGAAAATTTCATTAGGTCCTTCTCAGCCATTGGGTATCCCTTAGTTGAATATTCTTTGTTTGGCTCTGTATCCCATTTATAAGGTTATTTGAATCTGTGGAGTCTAACTTCTTGACTTCTTTGTAAATATTGAATAAAGGCACTCTATCAGATGTAGGACTGGTAAAGATTTTTGCCCAATCTGTTGGTTGCTGTTTTGTCCTATTGACAGTGTCCTTTGCTTACAGAAGCTTTGAAATTTTATAAGTTCCCATTTGTCAATAATTGATCTTAGAGCATAAGCTATTGGTGTTTTGTTCAGGAAAATTTCCCCTGTGCCTATATGCTCAAGGCTTTTCCACACTTTTATTTCTATTAGATTCAGTGTGTCTTGTTTTATGTAAAGTTTCTTGATAAACTTGGACTTGAGCTTTGTACAACGATGTAGGAATGGATCAATATGTATTCTTCTACATGCTAACAGCATTGAACTAACATCATTTGTTGAAAATGCTGTCTCTTCAAATCCTTCCGTGGGTATTTGGTTCCCCCTTTTAAGAAGGAA
>NW_022196904.1:76116104-76117159 GCF_008632895.1 Mastomys coucha
GAGTACAGGGTCCCCAGTGAAGTAGTTGGAGAAAGGACCAATGGAGCTGAGGGGTTTGCAGCCCCTTAAGATGAACAACAATTTGAACTAACTAGTACCCTCAGAGCTCCCAGGGTCTCAACCACTAACCAAAGACTGCACATGGAGGGGTCTGATTGTTCAGGCAGCATGTGTATAGTAGAGGATTGCAAATTCGATCATCAATAGGAGGAGAGGATCTCAGCCCTGTGAAAGTTCTGTGCCCCAGTGTAGGAGAATGCCAGGGCCAGAATGTGGGAGAGGGCGGAGTGGCAGGCATGGGGAAGGGGGAGGCAACAGGGGTTTGTTTTGGTTGTTTTTGTTTCTTTGTTTTTTGGAGGGGAAACTGGGAATGGAGAAATTTACATGTAAATAAAGAAAATAAAAAAAATGTCATTAAAAAAAAAAAAAAGAAAGAAAATGCTGTCTCTTTTCCACTGGATGGTTTTAGCTACTTTGTCAAAGATCAAGTGACCATAGGTATGGGGGTTCATTTATGGGTTTTCAATTCTATTTCATTGATCTACCTGCCTGTCACTGTACCAATACCACGCAGATTTTATCATAATTGCTCTCTAGTATAACTTAAGGTCCGGGATGGTGATTCCACCAGAGGTTCCTTTATTTTTGAGAATAGTTTTGGCTATCCTAGTTTTTTTGTTATTCCTGATGAATTTGCAAATTACTCTTTCTAATAAGTCTGTGAAGAATTGAGTTGTAATTTTAATGGAGATTGAATTGAATCTGTAGATTGCTTTCAGCAAAATGACCATTTTTACTACATTATTCCTGCCAGTCCATGATCATGGGAGACCTTTCCATCTTTTGAGATCTTCTTCAAATTTTTTTCTTCAGCGACTGGAAGATCTTGTCATACAGATCTTTCACTTGCTTAGTTAGAATCACACCAAGGTATTTTATATAATTTGTGACTATTGTGAAGGGTATTGTTTCCCTAATTTCGTTCTAAGCCTGTTTATCTTTTGTGTAGAGGAAGGCCACTGATTTGTTTGAGTTAATTTTATATCCAGCTACTT
>NW_022196904.1:76117235-76137520 GCF_008632895.1 Mastomys coucha
GGAGATCTCTGGTTGAATTTTTGGGGTCAGTTAAGTATACTATCATATCATAATAGTATACTTTTCACTTATACTTATAAGTATACTTATTACTTATCATAATAGTAATACTTTGACTTCTTCCTTTCTAATTCGTATCCCCTTGATCTCCTTTTGTTTTCTAATTGCTCTGGCTAGGACTTCAAGTACAATATTGAATAATAGGTAGGGAGAGAGTAGGCAGCCTTGCCTAATCCTTGATTTTAGTGGGATTGCTTAAAGTTTCTCTCCATTTAGTTTGATGTTGGCTACTGATTTCCTGTATAATGCTTTTACTATGTTTAAGTTTGGCCCTTGAATATCTGATCTTTCCAAGACTTTTATCACGAGGAGGTGTTGGATTTTGTCAAATGCTTTCTCAGCATCTAATGAGATGATCATATGTTTTTTTCTTTGAGTTTTTTATGTAGTGACTTACATTGTTGGATTTCCACATATTGAACCATCCCTGCATCCCTGGGAAGATGAAGTCTACTTGATCATGATAGATGAACATTTTTGATGTGTTCTTGGATCCGGATTGCAAGAATTTTATTGAGTATTTTTGTATTGATATTCATAAAGGAAATTGGTCTGAAGTTCTCTTTCTTTGTTGGGTCTTTGTGTGGTTTAGGTATCAGAGTAATTGTGGCTTCATAGAACAAATTGGGTAGAGCTCCTTCTGTTTCTATTTTGAGGAATAGTTTGAGGAGTATTGGTATTAGGTCTTCTTTCAAGGTCTGATAAAACTCTGCCCTAAACCCATCTTGTCCTGGGATTTTTTTGGTTGAGAGACTATTAATAATTGTTTCTATGTCATTAGCAAATATGAGACTGTTTAGATCTTTGAACTGTTCTTGAGTTAACTTTAGTACCCTTTATCTGTCTAGAAAATTGTCCATTTCATTCAGGTTTTCCAGTTTTGTTGAGTATAGGCTTTTGTAGTAGGATCTCATGTTTTTTTGGATTTCCTCAGTGTCTATTGTTATGTTTCCCTTTTCATTTCTGATCTTGCTAATCAGGATATTGTCTCTGTGCCCTCTAGTTAGTCTGGCTAAGGGTTTATTTATTTTGTTGATTTTCTCAAAGAATCAGCTCCTGGTTTGGTTGATTCTTTGTATAGTTCTTTTTGTTTCTATTTGGTTGATTTCAGCCCTGAGTTTGATTATTTCCTGCCTTTGACTCCTCTTGGGTGAGTGAATTTGCTTCTTTTTTTCCTTGAGTTTTCAGTTGTACTGTGAAATTGCAGCTGTATCCTCTTTCCAGTTTCTTTTTGGAGGCACTTAAAGCTATTAGATTTCCTCTTAGGACTGCTTTCATTGTGTCCCATATGTTTGGGTGTGTTGTGGCTTCATTTTCATTAAACTCTAGAAAGTCTTTAATTTCTTTCTTTCTTTCTTCCTTGACCAAGTTATCGTTGAGTAGAGTGTTGTTAAGCTTCCAGGTATATGTGGGCATTCTACTGTTTATGTTGGTATTGAGGAGCAGCCTTAGTCCATGGTGATCTGATAGGACACAAGGAACTATTTCAATCTTCTTGTATCTGTTGAGGCCTGTTTTGTGACCAAATATATGCTCAATTTTGGAGAAGGTACAATGAGGTGCTGAGAAGAAAGTATATTCTTTTGTTTTAGGATAAAACGTTCTATAGATATCTGTTAAATCCATCTGTTTCATAACTTCTGTTAGTCTCTCTGTGTCTTTGTTTAGTTTCTGTTTCCATGATCTGTCCATTGCAGAGAGTAGGGTGTTGAAATCTCCCACTATTATTGTGTGCAGTACAATGTGTGCTTTGAGCTTTAGTAAACTTTATTGTATGAATGTAGATGCTCTTGCATTTGGAGCATAGAGGTTCAGAATTTAGAGTTCATCTTGGTAGATCATACCTTTGATGAGTATGAAGTGGCTTATCTTTTTTGATAACTTTAGGGTGAAAGTTGATTTTATTCGAATGGCTACTCCAACTTTTTCTTTGCTTGGAAAATTGTTCTCCAGCCTTTTATTATGTGGTAGTGTCTGTCTTTGACACTGAGGTAGGTTTCCTGTATGCCACAAAATGTTGGGTCCTGTTTACGACCCAATCTGATAGTCTATGTCTTTTTAATTGGGGAATTGAGTCCATTGACATTAATAGATACTAAGGAAAAGTAATTGTTCTTGTTATTTTTCTTATTAGAGTTGGAATTCTGTTCATGTGGCTAACTTCTTTTTGTTTTGTTGAAAGATTACTTTTCAGGGATGTAGCTCCCCTCCTTGTGTTGGAGTTTTCCATTTATTACTCTTTGAAGGGCTGGATATGTGGAAATATATTGTGTAAATTTGGTATTGTCATGGAATACTTTGGTTTCTACATCTATGGTAATTGAGAGTTTTGCTGGGTATAATAACCTGGGCTGGCATTTGTGTTCTCTTAGGGTGTGTATGACATCAACCCATGATCTTCTGGTTTTCATAGTCTCTGTCAAGAAATCTAGTATAATTCTGATAGGCCTGCCTTTATATGTTACTTGACCTTTTTCCCTCACCGCTTTTAATATTCTTTTTTTTGTTTGTTTGTTTTTTTTGTTTTTGTGCATTTGGTATTTTGACTATTATGAGGCAGGAGGAATTTACTTTCTGGTCCAGTCTATTTGGAGTTCTATAGGCTTCTTGTATGTTCATGGGCATCTCTTTCTTTAGGTTAAGGAAGTTTTCTTCTATAATTTTGTTGAAGATATTTACTGGGCCTTTAAGTTTGAGGTCTTCACTCTCTTCTATACCTATTATCCTAAGATTTGGTCTTCTCATTGTGTCCTTTATTTCCTGGATGTTTTGGATTAAGAAATTTTTGCATTTTGTGTTTTATTTGACTGTTGTGTCAATGTTTTCCATGGTATCTTCTGCCCCTGAGATTCTCTCTTCTATCTTTTGTATTCTGTTGGTGATGTTTGCATCTATTGTTCCTGACTTCTTTCCTAAGATTTCTATCTCCAGAGTTGTTTCTATTTGTGATTTATTAACTGTTTCTACTTCCATTTTTAGGTCCTGGATGGTTTTGTTCAATCCCTTCACCTGTTTGTTTGTGCTTTCCTGTAATTTTTTAAGGGATTTTTGTGTTTCCTCTTTAAGGGGTTCTACTTGTTTACTCATTATCTCCTATAATTTTTTAAGGGATATTTGTGTTTCCTCTTTAGGGCTTGTGCCTCTTTACCTGTGTTCTCCTGTATTTCTTTAAGCAAGTTATTCATGTCCTTTTTAAATTCCTTTATCACCATTGTGAGACATGATTTTAGATCCAAATCTTGCTTTTCTGGTGGTTTGGAATATTCAGGACTTGCTGTGGTGGGAGTACTAGGTTCTGATAAAGCGAAGTAGTCTTGGTTTCTGTTGGCAAAATTCTTGTGTTTGCCTTTCACCATCTGTTGATTTCTGGTGATAGATGTTCTTGCTGTCTCGGGCTGGATCTTGTTCCTCCTGTGGGTCTGTAAATCTGTTTCAGCACTTCTGGGAGATCAGCTCTCTTCTGGTAAAACCCAGGTGCTGATGTCTGTGGATCAGTTGTCCCTCCTGCGTCCTGAGTACCTGTGTTAGAGCACTCCCTGGAGGCAAGCTCTCTCCTTGCCAGAAAGGGGCAGAGATGGCTGTGGATCCTCAGCTGTCACTCCTAGGTGTGTAGATGGAGGTAAAGAGGATTCTGTCACAGCTGGCACTTGTGAGGCCTATCTGAACTGAAATTCTTAGACTCTTGGAAGTTTGACTCAACTCTCAAAAAATTCTCCTTTCAAAATTACCTTTTTATCTACAATTTCATTTTTTCTCATCTTAGTCATCAAATTCATTGACATCTGTCTCTAATTCTATCTTCATGGATCATTTGGTTAATTTTTCATAGGCAACTAATTTCACATTCACTTAGATTGACATAATTTCATGTTTCATACTTATTCCTTGAGAATGCTGCATATATATATAAGATTTATACTCAAATTATCTCTATTCAGCTACTCCTTCTGAACCTTTACCTATCAGGCATTCAGAAAAGAAATAATATGTACCTTTACTTTGTGTGACACTGTGCCTATGTTAAGGGCCAGTGTATAGTAAAAAGTTAAAGAAGAAATAATACCATAAATATCTCAATAAAACATAGTGCCATAAAGTAAATTACCATGTAAAACAATGTTTATTTTCACAAATTGAAGCTGTTAAAGGATGTCTTAAATTCTCAGTGCACTCTAGTTATGGTCCCAGTAGAGAGAGTGATGCATCTCCTTATTGGCTTCAATAAGGAATCACTTTAACAGTTCTTTCCCTTATACTTTCCCTTCATTTAGCTTTAAACTTACATTTCTGTCCTTGACAAATTACATAGTCTGCATGTATCTTTAAGATACACACACACACACAGACGCACACATTTTCTCTCTTCATAAATAAGTCTCAAAGCAATGGGCGATAACCTTTACGAGACTGATAACATTTGTCTGTACCAACTATTTTTCTCATGACTTAACAATCTAAAAGACAAAATACAAAAGGAAGAATTTTCAGTTTGAGACCATAATGTCTACAGTAGCCTGGAAGGCATAGTGCTGGGAACATAAGATGATGGCTCACACTGTACTCACTATCTAATGGCAGTGGGAGAAAAATGAATGGTCATTTGGCTTCTTCCTCTCCCTGTATACTCCTTCTTGACCATAATCCGTGTGATGGTGCTGCCTGCATTGTTCCTGTTCAGTTAAAAGACTCTAGTAATAGCTTCACTCTTGAAAAACAAAAACAAAACAAAACAAAACAATAATAGCTTCATGGCATCACAGACATGTCCTCAAAGATATCCCCAAGATCATTATAAATCAGTCAAGAAGACAAAGAATATTGACCATCAAAGAATCCATCTTTGAGATTGTTTGAAGATTTGGAATCTTAACCACAGAATCAGAAGTCTCAGTCTCTTACCTGATTTACAACTTGAATGGACACTTATAATATAAAATCTTTGTCTGTTGGTTTATCTATTTAAGTCTTGTAGAAAGTATTAATGGTAGTATATTGTAACTATACTTATTAATAACCCTTCAGATAATTAATTTAAAAAGTGAACAATTATTCTCACATAAAGAAGGGTTATTAGGTTATCCAACTTTGAAAAAAATCTACATTACAAAATTATCCTACCACAAGTTGGCACAAGAAAATATGTTATAAAATGAAAATATTAAAATCTTATCCAGCAAAGTTGTATAGTTTGATAGAATTTCATTAAAATTATATTTTAAGCCATTTGCCTCAGAAATAGGCAATTTTATAATTATAAAATTACATATACTTTTCTTAGATGATTGTTTAATCCTTAGTAAAGTAAGATTTGTTGCATCTGTTTTAAGTGTTTTATTAATAATTAAATTCATGTTTATTTGAATTAATTCATAAATAATTTCATTTCAGTCCTCCTAAAGAGATTATGAGCTAATTAGAGAAGATCGGGCAAATATAATAACATCTTGAAAGCCAATTTTATGCTACTGCATGAAAAAATTCATCTCTGTAGTTGTAATAAGCTGAATTTGAATTCCAGCAGAATGATTAACTAGCTATTCAAATTTTGCAATTGATTCAATCTTTCTTGCTCTCAATTTCCTATGTAAAATTGAGATGATAAACCTTATCTTTATAGGCTATGTTATGAACTGTGAGTGATACTTTCAAAAGTTCTCAATTCATAATAAAAGATTAATAGTTACTCTTCCTTGAATTTTTTAAGTCTTCTGAGCTCTTTCCGAACAAGCAGGCTTTTTTTTTTCAGCAAAATATGTGAACAGCTTAAGAAAATTGGTTCATATTTTACATTTTTAAAATCAAATTTCCCTGGCCATTCTGTGACTTAATCTTCTATATTTAAATAGAGCTTATACATCACTCCCAGAAATACAATAAAAATAGATTGCCAAACTAAAAATTATGCTGATATTATTAAAATTTGAAGTATTTGGAGGATTATGCATGCATAAAATTAATAATAAATCTTGTGTCATACTTTGGTATTAACTAAGCTCTTTAATGCAAAGCTTTTGAAGCAGATAAGGATATATTAAAAACACATCACACATTTTAAAAATTGATACATACAAATGAAATGCATTTCAGAAGTTAATCATTGCTTTAATTTCCCTAAAACTTAACAACTGGTCAGAAAGAAAGGCTAACATTTAAACACAAGCTATTCATAGGCTTAAAACTGGGCATGCTAGAAGGTCCACTGATATTAATTTCTTTTGGATTGTTTTTCTAGAGTCATCAGCTGTGATAAGTAACAGTTAGTGAGTTGTCATAGAGATTCAGTATTTTATAACACATGAATTTTAAAGTGACAATGAGTTTTGATGAAAGTAAAAGAAAAAGAAATGTAGTAAGGAGATTGAAGAAGTGGGAGAAGATAGAAAAGAAGGTTGAAAGAAAGGACTAGGGAGGGAAGCAGAAAGGGGGTGAGAGGGAGGAGAAGAGGAAAGGAAAGGAGAGAAGGTAGGAACAAACTAATTGGAAAAGAAGAAGGGGTGGTTAGGAATGGCAGCTCTTCCCACTGTCATCTTACTCTGGATTCAGAGATTGTGATAAGTGTATGCTGGAAATCAGTATGTCATCCCTAATCCCTGCAAAAGGTAATGAAACATAACTTTTGTGGTATGCTTAGCAATCAAAATCACACAGATTTTGCTAGCCAAATCTTGTAACGATTCCTTAGGATACCAAATGATTTCTTGAATTATTATGACACAGTCATTAAAACATCTGCACATCTGCTGGTATCCAATAGGATATCTGAGGATATAGACTTTTTTAAAATGCCTTTTAAAAAAAGATTTATTTATTTGTTATATGTATGTGAGTATACTGTCACTGTCTCCAGACACACTAGAAGAAAGCATTGGATCCCATTACAGATGGTTGTAATCCACCATGTGGTTGCTGGGGAACTGAACACAGGACCTCTAGAAGAGCAGTCAGTGTTCTTAACCACTAACCCATATGTTACTTGACCTTTTTCCATACTGCTTTCAATATTTTTTCTTTGTTCTGTGCATTTGGTGTTTTAATTATTATATGACAAGAGGAATTTCTTTCTTTTTCCCATCTGTTTGGTGTTCTGTAGTCTTCTTGTATGTTTATGGGCATTTTTTTCTTTAAGGTTAGGAAAGTTTTCTTCTATAATTTTGTTGAAGATGTTTGCTGGCCCTTTGAGTTAGGAATCTTCACTCTCTTCTATACCTATAGGAGCTTTTTGATTTTTGTATTTTCCTTGACTGTTGTGTCAGTGTCTTCTGTGGTATCTTCTACACCTGAGATTCTCTCTTCTTTCTCTTGTCTTCTGTTGGTGATGCTTGCATCTGAGTCCTGTTCTCTTTCCTAGTTTTTTCATCTACAGTGCTGTCTCCCTTTGTGGTTTCTTTATTGTTTCTTTTTTTTTTTACATACTGAATGGTTTTGTTCAATTCTTTCACTTATTTGATTGTGTTCTCCTGTATTTCCTTAAGGGATTTATGTGTTTCCTCTTTAAGGGCTTCTGTTTGTTTACTTGTGTTCTCCTGTATTTCTTTAAGAGAGTTATTTATGTCCTTCTTAAAGTCTTCTATCATCTTCATGAAATGAGAGTTTAGATCTGAATCTTGTTTTAAGAGTGTGTTAGGGTTTCCAGGACTTGCTGTGGTGGGAGAACTGGGTTCTGATGTTGCCAAGTCAAATTGGTTTCTGTTTATATTCTTTTGTCTCTCGCCATCTGGTTATCTCTGGTGTTATCTGGCCTCTCTGACTCTGACTGGAGCCTGTCCTTCCTGTGAGCCTGTGAGCCTGTGAGCCTGCTAACCTGTGAACCTGGAAAGTTGTGATCCTGCTATCCTGTGATCCTGGGAAGTTGAGCTGCAACTGGGATGTGGGCTGTGTGGGATACTGTCCTGCACTAGGGCTCTGCTCCTGGCACGCATCAATGGGAACCTGAAGGCACACAGATCTCCAACTAGACAGGGAATCTGTTTCCCTGGGTCTCAGGGGTCCCTGTAAGCTGGGTCCTGGGAAGGGGGTTAAGGCCTCACCTATGCAGCTGGATGTACATGAATACCGGAGGAATTGAGCTGCAACTGAGGTGTATGATGCGTGGGATCAGATCCAGTGCCAGGTCTCTGCTCACAACCAACACTGGTGAGAACCAGAAGGCCAATGCATAGACTTTTAAGATAGCAGTGTTGGTTTGTTAAATATTTTTGTTGGAGCTGTTTGAGCATGTGACTGATTTATTTAATAATATCCACTTCTTACATACTAATGACATACACTTCTATACTGCATGAAAAATATGAGAATTCTTATAGTATTCATTTAGTTTATACAGAAAGCTTGTCAACAAAAATTATAAATGCATTCAAAATTTTAATTTTATGATAAATGTAAATTTTATTTCACTCCAGTTAAGGTATCATATTTAAATACAGACTTCACACAGCAATTCATCAATAATCTTTGTATTTTTCAATTCAAGAATTTTTCTTTCATTCCATTTATTTTTCATTTCCCCTCCTGACATGAGGAAAACACAGCCCACAGAATCATCCAAGCAGGACTCAGAGTACATCCCAGAGATTAAGAGCAATCACAGGGTTGTCAGATGTCTGTGTTAGGTCTTCTGCATCGATATTGCGGCTACTTAGCTTGGGGGTTTTGTAGGATTTCTAATAGTAGGGTGGGCTATCTCTGACTCCTTTTCCTGTCATTTGGAATCCTCCTCCTACCGGGTTACCTTATTTAGCCTTGATATGAGAGTTTGTGCTTAGTGCTTAGTCTGATTGGATCATATGCCATGTTTGGTTATATCCTTGGGAAGCCTGCTCCTTTCTGAAGTAGTGAATGTAAGGGAGAGAAGAGGTGATAGGATGAGGATGAGGAGTGGAGGACCAGGAGACTGCTGTTAGGATGTTTTGTATGAGAGAGTAAATAAATAAAAATGGTTCTTTTTAAAGTGCTTGTCTATTAAAAATAATCTTACAGCTTGAAATTTTCTGGTGACATTCTTGGCATGGTACTTAAGATGCTATTGTATTGGTAAGCTGGCAAGTTGGTCACAAATTGTAAAATCTTTATCACATTGACATCATTTGTGGCTTTTGTTTGTTTGTTACTAGACACTATACTACTTTATGAACTGGTAGTTGGTCTTCCATTGGGAAGCCAGCGTTGGTTGTTTGCCTTTTGTTGTAGTTATCAACACTGATGGTGTGTGTGTTTTTTTCCTTTACTTTTTTTAATGAAATTATTTTATTTATTTACATTCTAAATGTTGCCTCACTTCTGGGTCCCACCCAGAGTTCTTCACCCCACCCCTCCTCCACTTTGCCTCTAAGAGTGTGCTCCCTTACCCACCTCCCTTTACTCATCACCCTCACCCCTCAGCATCCCCTTTCCCTGGGACATCAAGCCTCTACAAGATTAGGTACATCCTCACCCACTGAGGCCAGGCCTGCTACTTCTGTGCCAGGGGCCATTGACCAGCCCCTCAACTGAAGAATGGATACATAAAATAAGGTTTATTTACATAATGGAGTACTATTCATATATTAAAAGTGAGGACATCATAAACTTTGCAGGTAAATGGATGGAACTAGAAAATACCATAGTGAGCAAGGTAACCCAGACCCCAAGGACATGCATGGTATGCGATCACTAATATGTGGATATTAGACAAAGAGTACAGAATACCCATGATAAAACTCATATACTGTATGAATTTTAACCAGAACGAAGACCCAAGTGCTTCAGTCCCACTTAGAAGAAGGAACAAAGTAATCATGGGAGGCAGAGGGAGGGAGAGGCCTGGGTGTGATGCTTTTTTAAAAAATCAATTATAATCTTGGCTACATTACTTAGGATCAGAGTCACTTACTACTTATGGCTATTGAGCATTTACAATATGCTTACTCTAAACTGAGACCTGTTGTGAATACAAAAATATATGGTGGATGTCATGATTATTAAAAACAAAGAATGTAAAATTACAATAATTTGTTTATCATAATAACAAGCTTTAAATGTTAACATTTTGAGGGCATGTAGATTTAAACAAAGCATTGTTTTTTTTTTTCAGAAGAAAATCACCAAGAAAAAAGTAAAGGCAGCATATAAAGTGAGAGAATATCCAATTCCATAGATCAAGAATGTATACTAAAACCTCCAGGTGATCAAAAAGAAAAGAGGAGGAATCTGCAACACATATTACACAAGAGAAGAAACTCAGATGGGAAAAGATGTCACCTAGAAGTATAAAATTAAACTGTCATAAACTTGTGTGTTACAATTCCAAATGAAGTGCTCTTTAAGACTGTACATAGTTCATACAAAATTTTGAGTTGATCTCATGAGCATAGCGCCTAGGCAATGCTCCTAGGTTCTCAACCTTCCTAAAGGTGCAACTCTTTAACACAATTTGTCGAGTTGTAGTGATATCCAAACTTAATTTTTTCATTACTACATTGTAATTGTAATTTTTTTTACTATTATGAATTGTAATGCAAAAATCTGATATCTGATCCCCCAAAGGGGGATATCAGACTCACAGGCTGAGAATCACTGTTAGGCACAAAGAATATACACTCTGTTATTCAACTGAACAAAGTATAAAATAAAG
Organism: Mastomys coucha; assembly: GCF_008632895.1. NCBI lineage: Eukaryota > Metazoa > Chordata > Mammalia > Rodentia > Muridae > Mastomys > Mastomys coucha. The sequence continues at coordinate 76,127,905 of NW_022196904.1, forward strand.
CCGCCAGAGGTTTGGAATATTAAAATAGGAAGTAATTCTTCTTACCACAATGTGTGTTGGAAGGTTTATTGAGCTATGTACTGTAAGGGATACTATTTTGAGCCTGTATTTTTATATCTATCTACCCACAAAGAAAATAACCAAATCCAAATAAATTCTTTGACAAGTTCTGCTAACTTCCTATAATAAATAAGGACTCTTGTACATGTTATTCTAGAAAAAAAAATCAAAAGGCTCTTTCCAACCTGATTTATTAGTCCGGGATAAATTTTAATCCATCTAAAAAACAAAACAAAACAAAACAAAACAAAAAACCCACCAATAGTTAGTTTGTAATCTGTTTCAAGTTATTAGCCCAGTTTAATCCACTTTGCATATGAGTTATTTTTATATTCCATATACAAACCTCCAGTGAACATCTTTATAAGGAAAAAGAAGAAATAAAGAGCTGAAATGGCTGGGCCCACTTGATTGATGTTGCTATGGGTGGTCTGCTAATTTTGCACAATACTTCTTATAAGGACAGACATGTTGATTACACTTGTGGGATATGGTACTGTATGCATGTTCTATAAGATTACTGCATATAGAAATTTGGCCTACATTGCTAATTAAGATAGGAAAACAAATTATTTTAAAGCACATGCTACTGCTCAAAAATTGCCAGTAAAGCCATTCATGTTACTATATGTCTTTAATTCCAGTACTTAGGATGCAGAAGCAGGTAGATCTCTGTGAGTTTGAGTCCAGCCTAGACTATGTAATGATTTCTGGGACACTCTAGGCTATGTAGAGAGACTGTCTCAAAGCAAACAAATAATAAAAAAATAAAACAAAACAAAACCCAGCAACCCAACATTCCAGGATTTCTCCAAACCTAAAGAAATCTAGTTACAGCAATTAACAAAATAAATACTCAGCATTTCAATTTATTTCATACACATATACTGGAGAGAGAGATGATGTTGTCTATCAAATTTATTACAGTAGCATCAATAATGACTCTGCAAGATGTGGTTTTGACTTACTGAGATTTGCAGAATTAAGAAATCTTCTCTTAAGCGATCCTGTAGGAGGAACAACAGTATCAATTAATCTGGACCCCCGAGATCTCTTAAATGCTGGAACACCAAACAGGCAGCAAACAGCAGCTGATATGAGACCCCTAACACACATATAGCAGAGGACTTCCGGGTCTGTGTTATTCAGAAATGATGCACTTAATGCTCAAGAGACTGGAGGCCTCAGGGAGTTTAGAGGTCATGTTGTGTGGGGGGTGGAAGCATTCATGTGGAGACAGAGGTGTGAGGAAGTGGTATGTGATGTGGAACAGTCGGAGGGATGATGAGGGTCCGAATAAAGTATGGAGTGTAAAAAATTAATAAATTAATTAATTAATTAAAGAAATCTTCTCTCACCCATTTTAAAAGGTGTTAAAAAACATTTGGAAAGGCAAGCATGTATGCAAGAGGGTCTTATAAGTTTCTGAATGGTAAGGTTTGGAGTATATGAATCTCCAAAGAGCTCTTGTCCAGGAAGATTTCAGGAGGACACAGAACTCAGTTCTTGCAGTTAATATACTGTTACACTTATCTGAATGGTAGAACCCTCTGGTAACCAGCAAGAAAGAGTTTATAAAGTTATTAGCAAAGATGTCAAAAGGTTCAGAGTTGCAAAGAGACTCCTGTGGCTTTACACACGCCATTGCTCAACAAATTGTCTCTTGAATCTCATTTACATCTCACATTTCTCAGTGTATGATCTCTTCTCACAAGATGGAGTTCTTCATGACCTTTCTCTTCAACTTACCCTCACCTATCTATGTTCCTACAATCACCTCTTTGGAGTCCCATCTACAATCTTCAAGCCTACTTTAGAGGCTTTCAAGATTATCTCAGGTCTCAGGCTGACAGTGTAGCAGTGACACACTAAATTTTAAAACGCTCTTTATTTTTGTCTCTCACAATCTCTTCTACACTTCATGTCTATGTAATTTTTTATCTTACTCATTTTTATGAACCTCTACTTCTTCATTTTATTTTGATGATCATTTTATTCAACTTCTAATAGTAAACTATTTTGGAGTTTCTTCAGGGTAGTATCAGTGGTATCTTTGCTGTTCATTTCTTCAAGCAGAGTTTAGGAGTGACTGCTAGCCTTTGCTTGTGTGATTTAGCATTAGCATTCATTTCTAGAGCCATGCCTTCAATCACTCTGAATTATTTTCTCTGATTTATATTAAAATTTTATGTTAAGTTTCAGGTTTTTTCTGAGGAACCATGTAGGTTGATAATTGAATGTTGAAAACAAAGTATTTGAACTTCTTTTGAAAAGGGCCTAATATAGTTGTAGTGACAGAGTCATAAAACAATAAATAAGAGATGAAAGGTCTACAGAATTTACACAAGGTAAGTTTCATAAGCTTAGGATGGGACGTGTAGTCTACTCTGTTACAGGTACAAAAAAAGGCTTCAGAAGGAATATTACACCTGGATTCTTGACAAAGAGCAAGCATATTATAATGAACTGTAAAAACAGCATCTTAGCAGGCTGTACATGGCATAATCAACATTCTATATGGAATGAAAAAGGCATATTACAGTGGCTACATACAAAAGAAGAGATCTAGAACACTTGGAAAACTGGTTAGAGTAAAGAGAATAGAATAATCTGGAAAGTCTAATGTTTAGAACTTTTTTTTTTTTTTAGAAAAAGTAGCATTGATTGAGGTGCTCTGAAGACAATCCTCCACTTGGAGTTTTCTTACTTTATCTACTGCTGCTCCTGTTCAGAAAACTTCTTCCCTATAAGCTTTTGACACATAGACAAAAATGCCTTCCAATAGCTTAATTTTGTAGAATTCAGAGAATTGGCTAGTTTCAAACAATTTTTTTACTACATATTGAACACTGGATCATTAACCCAACACACACCTGGGTCTTTGAATCATATTCAAATCTATATACTGAACTGGGAGGTCTTCATTAGCACAAAAATACTAATGCAAACCGAAGACCCTGAGATTCTTTTCCTTTCCCAACCCTTTCTAGGTGAAGAGGTTCATTGAGGGCACATGGAAGCAAATGCAAAGTTGCACATGAAAGATGAGGAAGCAATGGTGGAGTTCTGTTGGTAGAATATTAATGTCATTTTTCTTGGCACTTGTGATGATGAGGATTGGATAGGTAAAATCCAGACACTCTATCCTGTTCTGTTGGGACATTGCACTCCATCACCATTCCTGTACAAACCTAAAGTGTCTGATATGCTTCTGTCTCTTCACATCAGTCATCTGCACAGATTATGGTTATCCATGACAGTGTAGAGAGCAATTGAATCAAAGGAAGGTTGAAGAGAGGAATTTATGAATGAAGCTAATTTTATGATTTAGATGTGAAGCTATTAAAGTTGTAGTGTCTGGTACTGATAGTGGGGATACTTCAGTCCTTCTTAGAAGGGGGAACAAAATACCCATGTGAGGAGATTCAGAGACAAAGTGTAGAGTAGAAACTGAAGGAAAGGTAATCCAGAGACTGCCCCACCTGGGGATCCATCCCATATACAATTACCAAACCCAGAGACTATTGTGGATGCCAACAAGTGCTTGCTGATAGCAGCCTGATATAGCTGTCTCCTGAGAGGCTCTGCCAGTACTTGACAAATATAGAGGTGGATGTTCTCAGCCAACCATTGGACTGAGCACAGGGTCCACAATGGAGGAGCTAGAGAAAGGACTTAAGGAGCTGAAAGGAGCCCCACAGGAGGAACAACAATATGAACCAATCAGTAACCCCCAGAGCTCCCAGGGACTAAACCACCAACCAAAAGTGCACATGGAAGGATCCATGGCTCCAGCCTCTTATGTAGAAGAGGATGACCTTATCAGACATCAATGGGAGGAGAGGACCTTGGTCCTGTGAAGGCTCTATGCCCAAATGTAGGGGAATGCCAGGACCAGGAAGCAGGAGTGGGTGTGTTGGTGAACAGAGGGATGGGGGATGGGATAGGGAGTTTTCAGAAGGAAACAAGGAAAGGGGATAACATTTGAAATGTAAATAAAGAAAATATCTAATAAAAAAACAAATGCACAGAAATCAAGAATAATGGAGACAAGAAAGAAGAAAGGAGAAGAAGGAAAAGTGCTGTTAATAATGGGACAAGAAAGGGCTTCAATGGTACTAAAATAGTGCATTCTTCTGTAAGTGATAGGAAAAATAAGGAGACTGCATGGTAGTTGTTCTTACATGAGCAACTGCATCATTAGAGTCAGCTTCTAAATCCTCTCCATTGGTTATCACAATTTCATACTTTAATTCATCTATGAACATTATGTAAGGTAGGCTAAATCTTCCTAGGATTCCATCTTTTCTTTGTCTCATCCTGGGATCCTTGAGTTTCTGTTCTGCTTTCTTGTCTTCAAGATTTTTTTCCCTCAAAGATTCATATTTAGGATTGTTTTTCTTTATCCCATTTTATAAAACTAATCATTCAGTTACCCTATAGTAAAAATATTCAGCATGTTGAAAATGATTGCAACAGCATCTTACCTACTGCCGTGTTTGTGAATAATGTTATTCCAATAACTGCAGAGTTTGTAATAACTCATCTCACCCACTCTAATTGTTTTGCTAAATGAAAGAGCTGCTCATCAGCCTAGAATATTTGGACTTGTTTCCTCTGCCAGTAGTGGTCTTCCTTCAGATATTTTTGTTAGCTTCTCGTTTTTACTCTCCACAATACCCCTCTCCTAACCACCCTGGGGAAAGTGACAAAGAACCCTGCTAACCCTCCTGCCTCTTATACCTCCTCTGTTTTTCTTGATTGCACTTGCTGTTGTCTGTTATGCCATATGTTTGATTGTTTATGGTCAGTGTCCCTCACGAACTTGCAAATTTCTTTTCTATTGTGTGCCTCTAGAGCCCATGACAATGGCAGGTACAGCTAAGGAGATATTTACTAGGAAAATAGATGAGTTGTTTTACTATGAAATGTAGAAAACAATCTACATCCTTTAAACTAAGGTGTGGAGGAATCACTAACCTTAGTAGTTTTTTAATAACACTAATATTCTTTGAGTAACACCAAAAGTAATTATCATTATGTTTGGTTCCATTTTTATGAGGCTTTGACATATAGACTTTTTCTAGTTTTCAAACTTAGCAATGAGTATTCTGGACAGTTAAATAGATTACTCATTGTCAGCTCCTAGGTAACAGGTAGAGGAATACTTTGTGACAAAATAATAATGATAATGATGATGATAATAAAATCAGAATTTTGTATTAACTTACTCAGAGTTGCCCTCAATTTACTATGTATCAATTGCTTTCTTTCATTCTTTATGAAATAAAGCATCCTTTAATCCTCATGAGCAAGTGAAAATTATAATTATAAATTGTATACTCACAGTGTATAATCCTTTTAAAAAACTGTCATAAGGGTGACTATAAGCTAGAAAAAAATAAAGATGGTGGTATGCTTTCTACAGTTGCTGTGTTAAAGAGGGAGAAAACAAAGACAGGAGAAAAAGATGAGGGGAGGGACAGACAGAGAAAGCATCCAAAGTAGAAAGCTAGTTTCATGAACCTTAAAAGGCATGCTAATTCTTCATTTGTCTATCAGAGCTGTGAAATCACAGAAATTGATCCTTGGCCATTTAGTCCACTAAATCACACAAAATCAGCCCAGGGTCTTTGTCCAAACTATGCCTTTCCTATGAGGATGTCAATCATTGTATTGTTGTTCATCCTTGTCCCTAACTGACCCCCTAGGATATAGGTCTTCATTTTTTGAGGGACACAAGGATACCTGCAACAGACTGATATCTTCACAGTGGGACTGTTGATAATGGTTTAATGGAACAAGCCAATCATCAGTTCACACCAGAACTAGCTCACATCAATTCATGAGAGTCAATTTAAAATTTTTTAGATCTAACTGAAGTTTCCTTGATGAGGGTGAAGACTCCATTCATTAATGATAGCTAAACATTTTTAGAGTGAATGCATTTATCAATTTTTATGCTTTTTAGTGTATTGATATTTTAGATTAGCATACAAAACATTGAGTTCCATGATGCATATTATATTTTCACTTACTCTCTTTCTGCCTTTCCCCACCACCCCCCTGCTTCCCTATCTTCCCCACTGATGCAGCTTTCTGTTTTCCTATTACATATTTACCATTACTGCACTTATGCCCTCTTTGAAGTTCTCTTCAACCAATCCCTACCTTACAGATTTGTGGCCTAAGCTCACATGTGCACACACATATACACACACATACACCACACACACACACACACACACACACACACACACACACACACACACTGTGATATACCTGCATATATTTTTAATTACAGGTTTTATATTTGAGAAAAAAATAGGCAGATGCAATCATGAATATCATGTATATTATAGAAGCTTCAGAGTTTGCAGATCCTAGAGCACTGAACAACAGAGAAGTGATTCCAAACGTTGATCCACAACTCCTCAGGCTCACAGATACAAAATTTCACAATAATTTTTTAATTGATGAGGTTTTAGATCCTTGAGGGTGAGGCAGTCTCTCTTCTGCTCTTCCAAGCCTGAGTCAATTTTGGGATTTCCAGTGCCCTTCCAGTGGCAGGTCAAATTTCAGCTCCTCAGGTGTGGTTGTCCTCCAATTTCAGGTACTCAAGGCACTCAGCTTTTTTTTTTCTAATTAGATATTTTCTTTTTTTCCTTTATTTACATTTCAAATGTTATCCCCTTTTCTCATTTCCCCTCATTTCTGAAAATCCCCTATCCCATCCCCTCTCTCTCTGCTCACCCACCCATCCACGCCCACTTCCTGGCCCTGGCATTCACCTATACTGGGGCATAGAGCCTTCACAGGACCAAGGGTCTTTCCTCCCACTGATGTCCAACAGGGCAATCCTCTGCTACATATGTGGCTGGAGCTATGGGTCCTTCCATGTGTACTCCTTGGTTGGTAGTTTAGTCCCTGGGTTACTGGTTGGTTCATATTGTTGTTCCTCCTATTTGGTTACAAACCCCTTCAGTTCCTTCGGTCCTTTCTCTAGCTCCTCCATTGGGGACCTTGTGTTCAGTCCAATGGTTGGCTAAGAGCATCCACCTCTGTATTTGTCAGGCACTGTCAGAGGCACTTAGCTTTTAATAATAGATTTCTCAAAGCTGAACCTTACTGCTGACCCCAACCCACAGTCATATTACTTCAACAAAGTTAAAGTACTATTTCATATTATTTTCTGAGCTGTTTGCTTAAATTAGGCTGAAAGCTGACAGGTAATCATTGGGCACCTATTTTTCTTGTAACCTTGCATAGTTATAGATATAAACAATTATCATCCTATCATGTTCATGAAATTAGTAAAATAGATATATACATTCTACATATCCAGTGAAGAACTTCTGGAATGTAAAAAATTTATTCTAAGCTCAGAGCTTGGAAGTCAAAGAAAGGAAGGCAACTTAGTATATATCACAAATCTATACAAAGAATTTCTGAGAGAGAGACTCATTTGGGGACAGTTATGTAAAGAGCTGCATAAGGTTAATACGGGCTCAGCAAGAACATAAAAATAAAAAAAAAATGCCTGCTTAAAATAGTACCCTGACTTGATGTAAAGAACAATAAAAAATTATTTGATAGTGTGGGATAGAGGAAGTAGGCATTATTGTTGGCTTCCGAGCCATAGATAATTATCTATAAGTGGGCAGTAACACCTGTAGTAAGAACACATTTATTCCAAGGTCAGACCTAGTTACCTAAGATTCAGACTTAGAATGGGCAGTGCAATACAAAGAGAAGAGCAAGGTTTTGAAAGCAGATATAATGAGAGATGGTAATTAACCACAAATTAATCAACTAGCCTTCCATATGTACCCAAACTCTCCACAGTTTGCTTTCCTTATTTCATAAACATGAGCATCTGTATCGGATTGAGAGGGCTGTCACTAATCTTTAAGGAAGGTTTCTTAATGATGTTTACAATTATTATACAAAGTTATGCAAGGCCATTTCATGCAAATACATAGTTCAGCGAATATGTTGAGCATAGTCCCCAGCCTCTGTCTTATTTTCTCTCCCACTTTGTTCCCTAGAGAGCTTTGTCCCTACTTTCAAGTCATCTGCTCATAAATGATTTTATGTATCTATAAAGTTAAGACCTTTCAAATGACAGAAATCATATTTCCTTTCAGTAACTGATTTAATTTGCTTAAAAAGATTATGTCCTTACACTGGAAACTTTGTCAATTGGTAACATTCACTCCTTCCAAGACAATGTAGTCCTTGTACCTAAAGAACAACTGGAGAGAAAGTTTAAAAAAGAATGTTTCCATTTAGAGAAAAAAGAGTTGTCTCTGTGGCTACACACTCAGGTTAAAAGATTACTTATCTCCAGCCAGGAGCTGGAGAGATGGCCCAGCCATGAAGAGCAATGGCGGTTCTTTCAAAGAACCAGCTTTGATTTCCAGCAGAGACTCTAACTCCAAGGGAATGGCACACCCTCTCCTAGCCTCTGCAGGCACTAGGTAAGAATAAAAGTGGTGCTCAAATTTTTATGCAGGCAAAATGTCCAAACTTATCTCATAAATAAAACAAAATAAACTTACTTCTAAATATGGAGAGCAAGATCCATGACTAGTTTGGATTCTAGCATTGAGGAAAAGAATAAATGGAACTTACATTAATACCCTGAAACCTTTCTGAATCAGAAGCTATCACTAATGTCAGTATCAGAACTTAAAACTCTACTTTCTTTTGACTTGCCCCTATCTTTTGCAGGCCATATGAAGTAGAATTTCCTTGAGCTCAGAAAGAGTAAGTTCAGTTGTTTTTCCCTCATGTCCTGATTTGGACAATTGATATCATACCCTGCTCTCATTGCCCATCCCCCCCATGAAATGCTCCTGTTAATCCCACTGGAAAAGAATGAGACTACCACCGCAATGTTGAGTCAAAATTGAAACAAGTTTTATTTAAATATTAGCCAGGATGATAGATTCGAGCCAGGCCAAGGCTGGGAATCTCCGAAATTAGTAAGTCACATTTTGCAAAGGGTTATTTATAAAGGCCAACCCATAAATATATCTTTTTCCCAACTAGGTCCAATCAAGGGCAACCATATATCCTGACAAACTTCCTGCCTAAGTACCTCCCACCTGCATCCAACTGTGGGGCAAGCATACATCCTGATGTATTCCCTGCTCCTATCTACATGTCATCAAGCACATTCAGTGCAGCTGAGTCAAATGAACATGTTTAAGGAAGCAAAAACATGTGCTTTGCTATCTCCCATAAACAATAGCCTCAAGCATCTCAGGAAGGATTTGTCCTTGGGCAAGGGATTTACAAGTTAAAGGTGTTTTGTTTTATGGATCTCAAGGCATAGTAACTCAAACTTAAAACATAACTTTGGCTCTCATACTCCTAGCCCAGAGGTGAAGCTTCCTTTTAGGATCTTTAGTGCATACTGAGAAAGAGTTCTAGGGATATAAAATGCTATTCCAATTTTTTAAGGGCCAATCAACAAAGTCAGTCTGAAAAATATCAGAGACAGAGGGGGTGAACAGAGGAAGAGAGAGAGAGAGAGAGAGAGAGAGAGAGA
>NW_022196904.1:76137530-76160809 GCF_008632895.1 Mastomys coucha
AGAGAGAGAGAGAGTTGGGCTCTTTATACCTTTTAAATTATGTCAGTTTCTGGCAGTTGCTTATGTAGAGTTGACAGAAGGGAAGCAAAGGATCAGAGAACATGATAAGTGTTTATTGGATGCAATTTACTTCTCAGTAATGTGCCAGTGATGTGGCAGGAATTGAAAACAAGAAGTCTTCCAGGAGAGAATTTTTTGGAGATGTAATTAATTGACCTGGCTTGCAGTTTTTCTTTCCCAGAGAGGCAGTTGTCAGCTAAGTGCTTCCAGCACAGCTCTGGCAGTAATTATTTATTATTCAAGTTCATTCTGCAGAGTCATCTTCACTTAAGAATTCTACAGTTCACCACTAAAAACATTCATGGGCAAGACTTTCCTGTACTCACATACCCTGGCATTTAGTCTCAAAATTAAGGAGAAAATGTAGTTGACAATTATGGTAGATGTTTATTTTCAGAAATAAATGTCTTCCTTTTAGTCATATTAGGCTTGGGGTTCTTTTTCAATTCAATCTTTGTTAGTGACATGAAAAGCTGTTATGTTGAATGCTCCAGCATAAGCAAGTCATTATTCCGTGGTGAACTATAGAGAGCTCCTGGTTGTCATGGTAATGTGACTGCCCATATGAAGTCAGTATTGTGGACATTACATTTCCATTAAAATACCGTGCAGATTTGCATGAACTCTTGCCCAGAACATTTTTGCTGGGGTTGATCTCCTCTGCCACATTCCATCCCCACTCAAAGTGATTTCATATTCTGAGTATAGTTTGTCAGAGTTCACTGCATCTATTATTGATCTATTTCAGGTGAATATTGAACTGCATTCAGAGGGTAACATATAAAAATAGAGAGCTAGGTAGTTAACCCTGCCAATTACTTTCAATTTGAAGTGATGTAACCCTCCCACATCTTCTCATCAGTAATTTGATTTATATTGTTTTTATTCCTTAAAAAAAAACCTCCCCCTAGATTTTTAATGTTTCATTGCTCTTGAAGATACTGGCTTTTAGGGAAGTAAGGATATAAGGATCAGAGTTTATATACTCATCACATGGTTATAAACACTTGTAATCAAAGTCCTCAGGTCAAAGTGCCAATCCCTGGTGTCCAATGCATCCAGTCAACCAGTCATGTCCAGGTTTACTTAGAGATTTTGTCTCAAAAATTTCACTAGGAGATGAAAATGTTCACTTCTGGTTTACATCCACAGTTTCACACAGATAGCCACACACACGAACATGTACACACATACAATAAGATACAGGGCTGTAAGTTTTTCATGTTTTTCTTTGCTCTCACATCTTATTCTCAGGATACTTTTTGTTCCCTTTAACTTAACACCATGATTTTCATTGATCTGTTTGATTTTTTTGTTTGAGTCAGTTAGTAAAATTACATGTAACTAAGCTTGGTAGCACACACCTGTAAACCTAGCTCTCATAAGGCACAAGCATAAAGTTAGAGAATTGTCAAATTGAAGACTTGGATATGTAGCAAGACTCTTAATATTTTTCATTGTGGGGCACTAGGCAGTTCTGACAGCCAGAGTCCAACCCTGGAGACCCACTGAGCAATGTAAATTTACTTATAAGGGGCGGTAGGCATTCGATGATTGCTCCTGACACCAATGGCTCAGATTTCAGCCCAAACCCCTCACAGCTGCCCCTGCAGAAGATGTGTGCTCTATCAGGCAGACACTGCCTCAAACTCCCAGCATTCTAGCTGGACCTTACACACAGTCATCTGACCACAAACCAGGCATGCCACGCCCCATACAATAAAAGGAGTGGTTTGCCCCCTCCTCACTCTCTTACTTTCTTCTCTTGTTCTCTTACACTTGCTCTCCACTCTGCTCTTTGTTCTCTTCTCTGCCTTTTTCCCTCTCCTTTCTCTCTCTCTCCTTCCTTTCTCTCTACTCAGCCAGCATATTTCTCCTTCCTACAATAAAATAACTACTTCATACATTGCCTTCTTTTTAATTAAGATGCCGTGCAGCAAACAGGTCAGCCTCTGGCAAAGAGAGAGAGAGAGAGAAAGAGAGAGAGAAAGAGAGAGAGAGAGGGAGGGAGGGAGGGAGGGACGGAGGGAGAGAGAGAGAGAGAGAGAGAGAGAGAGAGAGAGAGAGAGACCCGGGCCTCAGAAGCAGGCCCCCTGCCACAGGGGAGAGACAGAGCCTCAGCCAGGCCGGGGCCGCAGACCAGAGCCCCTGCTTTTGGAACAACATTTCATCATGAATACATCACGTGATATAGTGAAGACTGGATCTTATATACTCAAAGATTCATTGGTTAAAATATAAGTCTTGAATGAGCATCTTGTTCTTGATCAAATGGCATGAGTTATCTTTACAAAGATTTGTAATACACGTTATTTGTTGACACTTCTATATTAGTAAATTATATTACCTTATTTTTGTCTCCATGTCATTGCATAAACATCCTTTCATTGATTTAAAAGATTAAATAAATGAACCAACCTTTAGGATCCCTCTCAGCATTAAATATGTAGGTTATAATGTCATGGAGTATGGCAAAATATATAGGAGTTTTGTTGACTAAAAGGAAATGCAAGCATGATCATGATGAAGAGAGAGAGACAGAGAGAGCAAGAGAGAGAAAAAGAGATGCCAAGAACAATTAATAGTTGGGAGATCACATAAAAGCTCTATATAGTGCCTCATTGCATTTCTGCATATGGCTCTGATGCTCAACTTTAGTCTTGTTTTTCATCACAAATTCCATCTGAACATCTGCATGATGCACCTCTTTCAAAATTTTATTCAAGGACACTTTTTTATTAAGTGTTGTATACAAATAATAGAAAATACAATGGTAATAAACAACATTAAATGTACTTTTTTATACAATTCTGGAAGTAAATTCCAAAAGAAATAGAGAAAATGGAATTACCTACCTCTGTGGAAAAGCCTCAAGGTTAGAAAATGTTAGTTGGACTGTAAATCATAGTTTATTACTATAGCCTATGTACTATCTATTAACTGTTTGTTTATATTTTTATTATTTATTTATTTATTTACATCCCAAACACTGCCCCTCTTAGTCCCACCCTCACAGAGTCCCTCCTTACTACCCACTTCCACTTCTCTGAGGTAGTGGGACCTCTCCAGGTATCCCCCATTCCTGGCATATCAAGTCTCTGTCAGAGTAGGTACATCCTCTCACAGTAAGGCAAAACAAGGCAGCCATGAAGACTAAGCTGCCTATCTGCTACATATATGTCAGGACCCTCATTTCAGCCTATGTATGTTCTTTGATAGGGGGCTCAGATACTGAGAACTAAGAGGGGTCCAGGTTGTTGACTCTTTTAGTCTTCCTGTGTTGTTCCTATCTACTTCAGGGCCTTTAATCCTTCCTCCAACTCTTCCATAAATGTGTTCCATCTCTGTCTAATGTTTAGCTGTGAGTATCTACATCCGTTTCAGTCTGCTACTTGGCAGAATCTCTCAGAAGACAGTTGTGTTAGTATCTTGTCAGCAAGCATAACAGTGTATCATTAATAATATCAGGAATTGGTGCTTGTCCATAGGTTTGTATTTGTTCCAGTAATTGGTTGGCCTTTCCTTTGGTCTCTGCTCAAAACCTGCATTTCTTTTAGACAGGGAAAATTTGGGGCTGCAAGTTTGGTGAGTGGGTTGGTGTTCTTAACCCTCTACCGGGGTTCCTGCCTGGATACAGGAGATAGCTTTTTCCAGTTTTATGTTCCCACTGTTAGGCATTTTGGCTAAGGTCACTCTCATTGACTCCTGGAAGCTGCTCCAATCCCAGGCCTCTAGGACTTCCTAGAGAGTATCCCCTCCCCCCAGTAGCTGCAGATTTCCATCAATTTACCTTGTCTCTAGGCCTCTCTGCCCCCTTACCTGACTCTGCCTTTCCAGTCTCCTCCCCTTCCATCTTACACTCAGTTCCCTCATTTCCTCTGCCTCCTATGACTAATTTGTTTCCCAAACAGATGAGATTCAAGTATCCTTTGCTTAGTCTTTCCTTCTTGTTTAACTTCTTTGGTCTGTGGGGTATAGTATTCTGTACTTTTATGGCTAATATCCACATGTCAGTGGGTACATAACATGCATGTCCTTTTGGGTCTCGGTTACCTCACTAAGGATGATATATTCAAATTCTATTCCTTTCCCTGCAAAATTCATAATGTCCTTTTTTTTAATAGCTGAATAGTATTCCATTGTGTAAATGAACCACATTTTCTGTATCCTTTCTTCAGTTGAGGGACTTATGTGTTGTTTCCAGTTTCTGGCTATTATGAATAAAGATGGTGTGAGCACAGTGGAACACATGTTCTTGTGGTATCGTGGAGCATTTTTTGTGTATATAACCAGGGGTGGTATAGCTGGTTCTTCATATAGAACTATTTCCAATTTCCAGAGGAACTACCAGACTGATTTCCAGAGTGGTTGTACCAGCTTGAAATCCCTCCAGCAACCAAGGAGTATTTCTCTTTTTCCACATCCTCACTAGCATGGGTTAGGTTTTGAGATTTTGATGTTAGCCATTCCAGTTGGTATAAGGTGGAATCTTGGGTTCATTTTGGTTTGCATTTCACTGATGATTAAGGATGCTGAGTATTTCTTTAAGTGCTTTTCAGCCATTCGAGATTCCATTGTTAAGAAACCTCTGGTTAGCTCTGTACCCCATTTTTACTTGTGTTGTTTGTTTTGTTATAGTTTTAACTTCTTGAGTTCTTTATATACTTTGGATATTGGCCCCCTGTCAGATGTGGGCTTAGTGAGGATATTTTCCCAACCTGTAGGCTACCCTTTGTTTTATTAACATTATCCTTTACCTTACGGAAGATTTTCAGTTTCATGAGGTCCCATTTATTAATCGTTGATCTTATTGTCTGTGCTGTTGGTGTTAGGGTCAGGAAATTTTCTCCTATACAAATATGTTCAAGGCTATTTCTCGCTTTCTCTTCTATTAGGTTTAGTATATAGTATTTTAACTTGATCAAGGTCCTTGATCCAAATGAACTTGAATTTTGTGCAGGGTGATAAAAATAGATCTATTTACATTCTTTTGCATACAGACATCCAGCTGAACCAGCATCATTTATTAAAGATGCTTTCTTTTCCATTATATGGTTTTGGCTTCTTGGTTGAAAATAAACTGTCCATAGGTTTGTGGGTTTACTTCAGGGTGTTTGACTCTATTCCATTGATCAATCTGTTCATTTCTCTACCTATAAAATGCAGGTTTTATCACTATTGCTCTTTAGTATTGCTTCAAGGGCAGGTATGGTGAGTGAGTCCCCTCCAGAGGTTCTTTTATTGTTTGGGATTGTTTTGGGTATCCATGGTTATTTATTTGTTTGTTTGCTTGTTTTTTTTAAATGAAGATGAAATTTCTCTTTCAAGGTATGAAAAAAAATGTATTGGAATTTTTATAGCAATTTTGTTAAATAGAATATATTTGACAAGATAGCTATTTTCACTGGCCCATCTGTGAGTGTGGGAGATCTTTCCATCTTCTGATTTCTTCTTCAACTTCTTTCTTCGGGGAATTGAAGTTCTTTTCAAACAGATCCTTGATATAGTTGCTTAGATAGATACCAAGATTTTTTTATATTATTTATTATTATTATTATTTATTATTTATTTATTATTTATTTATTTATTGTAAAGGGTGATGTTTCACTAATTTCTTTCTCTGACCATTCATCATTATGTATATGATGGGTTATATCTCTTTGGCTATACCAAATAAGATAATTTTTATTTTCTATATTTGTAATCTTCTGTAGGTAAGTTGAATTTATAAACCTGCATCCTTCCCAGGATAACTATGAATGCATTTCAGCATACTCGTTTGATGATAAGATCAAACTGTGATGTAAAAATTTGGACAACCCTGTTTGAAGGACTTCCTGTCTTACTAATCTCTATTTACATTGAAGTGTGTTCATTACATACAAATGTTTTGTTTCTATCTCTGGTATATTTGTTGAAAGGATCTAAGATAGACCTTTTTATCTTCAATATTTCCTGAAAATTACTGATATAATTATCCTAGTAAAAGTAAATTAGTTTGTATGTTGGTTCTTTTACTCAGATTGAAATTGTAGAATGGAATGCTGTGTTTGATAGGCACCATGGGACAGACGTAACAGATTGATGGCTTTGCTCTCAGGTAAATAGGTTGGAATCTCATTATTTGAGATGAAAACCAAGCAGGGTGATTACAAAAATTCTTACTTGTGTTTTAAACTTAGTTAAAAGGATGTTCATGCTGGTGACTTTAGGACATTACTTTATGCCTTGCTGGCATTCAGAAGTGAAATCAGTACTATAAATATGTAAGTTCATAATTTCACTGCCTTAGTGATGAAGATTCAGCAATAAACACTTGGTAGATAAACTGTATCCTACAAGTTGAAGTCCTTCCTGTTAGCATAATCATTACTGTTTGGTTTTAGACAAGGTGGGATTTCTTTCCAACTACTCCAAATAAATTTGATGACATATTTGGTTTATTTGTGTTTCCAATAAAGACAGAATTGAGTCAAATAAACTAAATGTAAGAGCATTTAAATAGTTACTAAGTACTCTAGATTTGCTCTTGGAAATGGGAGAACACAAATATAAATGGAGCATTGTGCTTTCTCATTAATATAATTGATAATTCAAATGGCAAATCAGTGGCAGTGGGCCTATCTTAAAGAAAGATTAGTTATGACATCACAGGCTAACAAACAGAAAGTCCAAAGCTAAAAATTGGTTGTGATTTTTACAGATTTTGGCTAGTGATGTTCCATGGAACAACAAACATTATAGGCTATTGCCAATGGTCTTGCTCCCCACACAATCCTTGATGGTAAGAACCAACTGGTAAATAGAACACAAACCTACCCATATAACATGGAGAAAAAAGCTAAAATATGGAGAAAAAGAAGCTCCTAGAAACTTCATCTCTACTGCCTAGATTTTCAGAGTGCTGGAATGTACTATGCACACTACTAGATGACAAAAGTAAACATAAAATTTACCCACCTATAAACCTACAAATGATCTACAAAAATGATATACTTGGCAAGACACACCCACTGGTGCAATAGTAGCATGAATGTCATGAAAGTACACACCATTTTCTAATTGTATTTAAGATTCACTACACACAATGAAGCTCATTCCTGGCACCTTTGTGGGACCGAGAACTTGTGGCTAGACAGGCTTTAGGTTTTATGTAAGGACCTTTCTCTATCTCTAAATAGACACAGTAGTAAATGTACTCCTAATGGGGTTGGACAGTTGGCTCACCAGGTGAGAGCACTTATTCTGGTAGAGAACCCAGGTTTGGTTCCAAGCACCTACATTTTGACTCACAACCATTTGCAACTCTAATTTCAGGACATCTGAACCCTTTTCTAAACTCAGAGGACCTAAGTTCAAATATGATACATGGACATACATACATATACATTCATAGTTATGTATTTGCATACATGCATGCCTAGAGGCAGATGTCATAGTCAGACACATAAAATAACACATAACATAAGTATCAATAGTTTTAAATCTACCCTTAACATTATAGCCATAAAATAGTACATCTCTCAGTCTTCATCATAAAAACTGCTTTTTAAAATTAGATGGTTGTTAATATAGAGAACCTCAGTGGACAAAGGTGCTGAAAATATGAGACTAAGGAATGCTCAGATCTAAATGAGGCATTTATATCATTCTCTCACTCTCAGGACTCACGGATTATTTTGGAAAATGAGCCTGAAAGATTATAAAAGATGAAGAAACTGTTTTCTGAACACAAAAGGGTAGTTTCATATACAGACTCACAGTAATTGTGACAGTATGCACAAGACCTGTGACAGGGTAAACCTGAAAACATACAGCATGGAGAATGAAAGTGGGCATAGAGTCATACTATTAGCTGAGGAGCTATTGGCAGTTGATATCTGCTGGGAGAATGGAAGTCAATGATCTTTAAGGTTATAACCTCTGGCACATAGATCCACAATCCAGTGGATGGCCACACATCAACTGATTGGCTGGTAACACATCCACTATCTGAGCAGCACAAGTTAAAGTTAATTAAAGTTGCTGTGCTCAAATTATGTAAAGGGGACACAGAGTTGGGTAAACAGGAAACTGAGCCAATCCTAGAACTTGGGAAAGGGGCAAATATGATTAAAATACATGATAGACAATTCTCAATGAGCTAATGTAAAAGACCTGTGATAGTCTGAATGTCAGACAATAAGAAGGTCAATATCAAGAACAATAAAAGGGATATAGTTAAACTGCAGAACAATTTACAGGAACTTAGTAATGTTTTCTCCAAGGTTAAGACAAAATAAAATACTAATGATCACTGATAGATTCCAGTTAGGACAGTGAAAAATTGCAAGCAAGACATGATATATACGCTGTTAACGAAGTAACTCAGGAGGCTGTACCAGAAATGTTGTCAGGGTTTTAGTATTACTCTCACCTAGACAGCATAAAAGGAGCTTATCTTTTAATCAAAATCAAGAATGGAAGACCTGACTTCAGGTCTCAGATCTTGCATTTAAAAGTTATTTGCTTTTTCTCAGTTTCAGTTTTTCTCTTCAGTTTGTTGTTGTTGTTAATATTTTTTACAATTCAAATTTTATCCCCTTCCTGGTCCACCCTCTGACTTTTTCACATCCCATACCTCCTGCTCCCCACCCCCCATCCCTTCTCTACCAGAATGTCACCACCCTCTCAGCCCCCACCCCACCAGACCTCCTCACTCTCTGGAGCCTCCAATCTCTTGAGGGTTAGGTACATCTTCTCTGACTGAGTCCAAACCTGGCAGTCCTCTGCTGTATATGTGTTGGGGCCTCATAGCAGCTTGTGTGTGCTGCCTGGTTGGTGGTCCAGTCTTTGAGAGGTCTCGAGGGTCCAGGTTGATTGATACTGCTGTTCCTCCTACAGGGTCACCCTCCTCCTCAGCTTCTTCCAGACTTTCCCTAATTCAACCACAAGGGTTGGCAGCTTCTGTCCATCAGTTGGGTGTAAATATCTGCATATGACTCATTAAGCTGCTTGTTGGGTGTTTCAGAGGGCAGTCATGATAGGCCCCTTCTTGTGAGCATTTCATAGGATCTAGTTCAAGGGGAGGTCCCGAGGCCTGACACTATTACTAAGGCTATGGAATGTAGTGTTCTTTTCAGCTTTTACAATAGACTATACAATTTGCTTCAAATGTCTGTTCTGTTGTTAGTGTTTTGTAAACTCTGGGTTATAACTTGTTCATTACAAAATTATGGACAACCAGGTTCTCTATTTTTCATTACGTGTGTGTGTGTGTGTGTGTGTGTGTGTGTGTGTGCCTACATTTCACAGCACATCTGTGAGGTCAGAGAGCATCATAGAGAACTCATTTTTTTCCTTCTACCTATCACCATGTGGGTCATGTGATCAAACTTGTGTTTTCAGGCTCAGTAGCAAACACCTTCATCGGCTAACTCATCTCACTGGCCCACTATTCAGCATTTTTATAATAATGGTATGGAAGAAAAATGTAGACAGCATCACACATAGAAAGAATGGTAATTGTTATAATTAGTAGTTCAATGATAATGCATATTTGTGTCTGTGCGAGAAAAGCAGTAAACTACTTTACTAAAACACTTTACTAAAAGCAACCAAAATACTTTAACTATGGACTGTGTTAAAAACATATGTGAAAATGCAATATCGTTTTAATAATGCATGCAAGTGTTTTACGTAAGTCTATTACAAAGCATATGGAGAAGGTTCATTACCAAATCAGGAGAAGATGATGTGAAGAAAGAACTGATTAATGCTATAAAAATCCAACAGAGATCAAAAATGAAACAAACAAACAAACAAACAAACAAAAACAAGCCAAAAGTGAACTACAAAGCATAGATTTGGCACAGTATTATTTATATCTCTATAAATAAAAATAGCACATTACTATTAGAAATACAGTAACATTGCTCCATGATGCTTGTTATTAATAAATTTTATAAAACTAATCATAAAAGGAAATACAGGCAATTTCTAAGTAGAAATTGTAATCAACAATAAAAAAGTAGCTTCAGCTCTTTCTCATCTCTCTAGAAGGTGAAATAAATATATTTACATTTTATTATTCTTATATTATTCTAATTTAAATATTACAACAAGGTTAAATATTTCCTCCATAGAAGTAACATAGATATATTTATATTTATTATGCTTATCTCTTTTCTTATTGGAAGATTACTAACAAGACTGGAACACATGAAAATTCAAGGAGATTTTTTTTCTCCTGTTGGGCAGAGAAAGGCCCTTTGATTTTGTTGGCAGAGTATGTCTGCAGATAAGCTTTATGGCTTCTCCAGCTGGTGTCTGCAGATTGCAACCACAGCAGTGACTTCCAATCTTCAGTTCAAAGTGACAGATTGCATCTTACCCACTTTTGCTTAAAACACCAGATTTTAGTGAATGTTCTTAAAGATTTTCAAATAACTGCTCCCAAGTATGCACTAGGAAATGTTAGAAAGGAAAGGAGGGAGGAAAGGAGGGCAGGTAAACAGAGAAATTGAATGCTTCCTTCTCTTGATCCTGAGAGGAAAAGCCTCACTTCTTAGGCCTTGCATCAGTCTACCCCCTTACTGCCTGGCCCATGTTGTCTGGTCTTCCTTATCTAGTCCTGAATTTCTATTTAATGTTACATGTCTCAATTCCAATGTCACTCCATGTTATTATAACAAAAGGTCACAGACTATGTGGCTTATAAACAATAAAAATTTACTCCTGACTGGAAACTTAAGTGTGAGATCAGGGTGCTGGCAAGATAGTAAGGCCTGCCTCCAAATGCCAGCAACTGATTTCTCTGTGTCCTCACATGGCCTGAAGAAGTAGTTAGCTTCCAAATCTTTTTCTAAAGAGGACAGTCATCCTGTTATGGAAGCTCAAACCTTACTGCTTAATTTCCTCCACAATTCTCTACTTCCAAATGCCATCAGATTGAGATTAGTGTTCCAGTACTTCAGTTTGAGAGAGACATAAGCTATTAGTATCTTTCCATTTTCCTGATTTTTCTCTGTAATGACTGCACTTTTCCTACAGAAATTAAGCATACTGATTCTCTCCCCTTTCCATTTGTTTTTTTTTGTTTGTTTTTTTTTTGTTTTGTTTTTTACAAATTATCAACATTACAGGTTCAGTTTTCATAAAAGAATTCTTGTTCCTCAGTGGAAGCCATGCCTCTGTCTACAAATCATTCTAGTATGGAGGGAATCTAGTAAAAACATGTCACATGTCCTCCATCCTACAGATGAAGGTTTGTGGAGAAATACTGAACAGTTTGTGCTACATGTTCTATCTATGTTAAAGCTCCCATTATTCTCAACCATAGCTGGGGAAATTTACACAATAAATAAAACCATTTCAATTAATCAGTTAATCTAGATCTTTGCTCATGGGTACTCTATAGAATTTGCTTGATTTTTTTTTTATTTAATTTTGTTTTAAGTTGCTCAACTGGTCTCTATTTGTGATCAAGTCTGGCAACCACGGTCATAGATAGCATGCCTCTTGCCACTTAAGATGTACGTTAATCATATGAAGATCGTATTGAAATGCAGATTCTACTTCAAGAGTGGTACTTGACATTGTGCTCTCTAACAAATACCTAGAGATATGAATGATATTGTCCAGGAACCATACTTTAAATAACAAAGACCTAGAACAATGAAAATTAATCTGATTAATCTGATTAGTTGACCATCTAATTTATTGTTGTATTCAAGAGAGTGCTGACTTAGTTAAATCAAATCAGGAAGATGCTAATATCGTACAAGTACATGTTGAAAGAGAAACAGCATATATATCAGGAAATTACTTCTTTTCATTACTACAAAATTCATTTAACTAAATTAATAATATCTATAGATCCCCTGTGGTTCTTTGATATTGTTTTGTATATGAAAACAAAACTGATGATACTGAAAGATTTCTTGACTAAGAAACTCTCAGGTTCTGATCATAAAGCATAGATCATGCTTTCTAGTGTTTCCCTCATTTTACATCATCCTGAAAGTACAGTAAAGGTTCAAAATCCATCCCTATATGTGTCTTAAAGATGGTTAAGAGCCATCTGGCAACATAAAGTAAAAGGAATGTGTAAAGGTGAGAAGACAAGTTATGTGAGGTATTGTAAATCTGACCACCAATTGATCTGACCTATAAATTTTGGTGGGCACTTAGGGAAAGGTGGAAAGATGACACTGTAGGATGGATAGCTGCTTCATTAATGATGTTTAACATATATTAAATGTTTAATCCTTTGAATTATTTAATCATCATGTCAAATCCAAAACATATAGGTACTAAGAAGTTCAAATGAACTAGTTTAGATACTATGGAAAATGGAAAAGATTAGCAATGCGACTTAGTTCTCAGACTCAGCAAATAATAGAGCCAGGCTTTCGTCTCTGTGCAGTCTTTTCTTCTCTCCAGAATACAAAATTGAGTAAAGTCAAAGACAACTTTAAGAACATAAAGAAAAACTAAACAAGTAATGCAAAGTGTAGCAAGCATGGCAAGATTAAAGGTCTCAATAAACTTAGTAGTATTCTTCCTGTGAATCACTATCATTTCATAGACTTGCTGATGTCCTTTATAAGCTGGGCGTATGTCACCACTACATTTAACACTTTGAAAGTAATAGACTTGGATTTTTAACCAAATGAGTATTAAGGTGACACCCAGGTTATGTTAAAATCTTATTGTGCTTGATAAATCTTATCGTGAAGGCAACATATTTCTCTACAGTCAAGTGGAAGCTGCACAGGTTAGAGACTGTGATATTAATCTATAATAGTAAACTCAGAAGACTGATTTTATAAAGCTTTTGAAAAAGTAGAGATGTAATGCTGGGAAAATCTGACCCTCAGTTTTCATCATGGCAATGAAGTAAGAGAAGAGATGAACTGATGGTGATAAAAAGCTTTTTAACAATTCTTACTATCCAAGTCTGTGCCTTGATTAAGCTATTTCAAGGTGAAGAAATATAATGGTGACATATCTGCAGATTTACTATTATGTTCCTATTTTGTCCAGTACTTGAGGCTCAAGCACAGGCCATACTGGAGTTATATCCTCAGACTCAAATTTCTCTATTATTAATATTTGAAATTATTAAATTACTATAGGAAATTTAATAAAAAATCATTGCAAATATATTTATATAATTTCTTTCTTAAATTATGTGTTGAAAATATATTATGTTACTCTGCAGAGATTCAGAAATATTTCCAGGGTTTTTTTTCTGTTTGTGTCTTTGAGAGGATTTATCCTATGTTGCCTAGACTAGCCTTAAATCCCTAAGATGAAGAAATCAAACTCTTTATTTATATTATTTATATGAGTATACCATAACTTTTTTCAGACATACCAGAAGATGGCACCAGATCCCATTACAGATGGTTGGGAGCCACCATGTGGTTGCTGAGAATTGAACTCGGGACATTTAGAAGGGCAGTCAGTGCTCTTAACCGCTGAGCTGTCTCTCTTCTACATCCAATAGGGGGTAAAATCCAATATATACAAAGACCTCAAGAAATTAGACTTCAGACAGTCAAATAACCCTATTAAAAATGGAGTACAGAGCTAAACAAAGAATTCTCAACTGAGGAAACCCGAATGGTAGAGAAGCACCTGAAGAAATGTTCAACATCCTCAGTCATCAGGGAAATGCAAATCAAAACAACCCTGAGACTCTACCTCATACCAGTCAGAATGGCTAAGATCAAAAATTCATGTGACAGCAGATGCTGGCAAGGATGTGAAGAAAGGAACACTCCCCCAATGTTGGTGGGACTGCAAGCTGGTACAACCACTCTAGAAATTAATTTGGCTGTTCCTCATAATATTACCTGAGGACCCAGCTATACCACTCCTGGACATATATCCAAAAATGCTCCAATATATAACCAGGGCACATGTTCCACTATGTTCATAGCAGCCTTATATATAATAGCTAGAAGCTGGAAGCAACCAAGATGCCCTTAAACAGAGGAATGGATACAGAAAATGTGGTACATTTACACAATGGAGTACTGCTCAGCTATTGAAAACAATGACTTCATGAAATTTGCAGGCAAATGGGTGGAACTAGAAAATATCATCCTGAGTAAGGTAACCCAATCACAAAAGAACACACACGGTATGCACTCACTGATAAGTGGATATTAGCCCCAAATCTCGAGATACCCAAGATACAATTCACAGACCACATGAAACTCAAGAAGGAGGAAGACCAAAGTGTGGATGCTTCAGTCCTTCTTTGAACAGGTAACAAAATTCTCACAGGAGCAAATATGGAGACAAAGTGTGGAGCAGAGACTGAAGGAAAGGACATCCAGAAACTTCCCCAGCTGGGAATCCATCCCATATACAGTCACCATATGCAGACACTATTGTGGATGCCAGGAAGTGCTTGCTGACAGGAGCCTGATATAGCTGTCTCCTGAGAGGCACTGCCAGAGCCTGACATATACAGAGGTGGATGCTCACAGCCAAACATTGAACAGATCAAGGGGTCTTCAATGGAGGAGCTAGAGAAAGGACTGAAGGAGCTGAAGGAGTTTGCAACCCCATAGGAAGAACAACAATATCAACCAACCAGAGCTTCCAGGGTCTAAACCACCAACCAAGGAGTACACATGGAAGGACCCAGGGCTTCAGCCGTGTATATGTAGCAGAGGATGGCTTTGTCAGGCATCAGTGGGAGAAGAGGTCCTTGGTCCAGGGAAGGTTTGATGCCGCAGTGTAAGGGGAATGGGAGGGTAAGGAGGCGGAAGTGGATAGGTGGGTGGAGGTACACCCTCACAGAAGCAGGAGGAGGGGTGATGGGATAGGGGATCCTAGGGGTGAGAATCGGGAAAGGAGATGACATTTGAAGTGTAAGTAAATAAAATATCCAATAAAAAATCAAACTCTTGAAAAGTTTGAATTATAAACACTTATTCTTTTTCTTTGCCAGAAATATTACTTTAAAGTTTCTGAAACGATATTTTCTAAGGATTCTTATTTGAGTTACAAAACTGGGAAATTTCACAAATTAAAATCTGAAAAGGATAACGTTTTAGTGTTATCACAGGAATATTGATTAATTTGGATACAGAGTAGAATCCTTAAAGATTTCTACCAGACAGAAACAGCCCCGTTTCCATAACCATGGACTAAATAGGAAAACATGTTTAGGAGTAAAAGCTTTGTATCTGATGAGTTGACCTTTCGCTGAAAATAATCATCAGGAGCATCGTTTGTTCTGAGGTGACTGTCAAGCTATATGCAGAGAGAAATAGAACAAAAGGTAAGCTTGTTGTAGCTGCACTCTACCCCAGTTACAGATCAAGACTGTAAGAGAAATGCTTGCTAGCCAATTTAACCATAAAAATTTAGAAACTTTTCAAAACAAATCTCCTTCCTCAAAAGATACTGAACATTTAGGGTATGTCATTCTTGGGTTTTCTGATACATTCTGTAATTGAGTAGTACTCTGAATCGCTTTTATGTCAACTTGGCACAAACTTAATTGAGTAAGAGCTTTCTAAATTCATAATGATCAAAAATGAATTCAAAATCAAACAATGTCAGGTCATTTCTAGTACGGGTTAGCTTTGGAGCAGTGCGTAGCTGCCATTAGCATAGCACACTTTTCCTTGTGTATGTATTAATGATTCAGGATATGATCCAGTGATGTCTGAAATATCTCAGTTCAGAATCTTCACTATTGTATCTCATGGGTTGATTTTGTCTCACTATTGTGATGAGCTGATTTTGTTTCACTAGCACTCTTGTGCTCTCATAGTCTCAGAATGGTTCCAAACAGAAAATAGACATTCAATATTTTGATAATTTCCAACTAGTTTTCCTCAGCATTTATTAAGTTATTATATATTTAAATTATACTTTTGAATTTTTAAAAGAATTATTTCTACTTGTATAAGTGTATGTTTGTGTGTGGGGGAGGGGTGTTTGTGAAAGGATGCCTTTTGTGTGCAAGTGCCAGCAGAGGTCAGAATAGGGGACTGGATCCCTTAGAGCTTAAATTACAGGTATATATGAGACAAATAAAGTGAATGTTTAATGTTTTTAAATTTCTATTGAGTGTTTAAGAGAAGTGTCTACTCTTACCAATGACCCAAGTTCAGTTCTCAGTAATAACAGAGCAGATCAAAACCACCATTACAGTTCCAGAGAACCCAATGTCTCCTTCGTGCTCATTCAAGCTACTCTACGCATATGATGCATTGCGTAGATAATATGATAAATTCTCATAGACATAAGTTCTCACAAACATACACATAAATGAGTGAATAAATTAATCTTGACAAATTGTAGACTTAGTTACAAAATAAATTAGTTTAGAGTTACTGACTTAATTTCATTAAAAAGAAAGAGAGCATGGAGAGGTATATCAAAGGTTTGAAGGGAGGATAGGTAATGGAGAAATGTTGTAATTTTACTATAATTTCAAAAATGTTCAAATGAAATAATATATTAAAAGAATTTGACTTGCATTGGGAATTTCCAACTATTTCTGAAAATAACCTAGATATATTTTTTCAATTTTCTACTACATATATATTTATACAAACATTTTAAAAATCTCAATGGAGACTCAGCCTGTCCTTCAGCTATGATGCTTTTTTCCTAATTCCAAATGACAGCATCTTCATTGAAGGTCATGAGGAAGGTTAAAGGGAAGAGCAAGCAAAACTACTATGACACTCTATTGAGCATATATGGAAAAAACTTTTGACTCACAGTGATGGCCAGCTTTAAGGCAATTATGGAATAGGCTTTCTGTTCTGTACAGGTCCTGTCTGCCTAAACATTTTATTACATCATAAGAAAAGAATACATCTCAGATCACATTAATAGTCACTGTTGTAGTATTAATTAATAAACCAATAACAAATCACTATCCTAACTCCTGACTTTAAATATGGTAAGTTATAAATAATTTCACCAAAATAAATTAGTTTTGAGGCATGACTCTGGGTGGTTAAATGATTGAACAATCTTATAGGACTGTTGGCTAAAAGCCACATGAATATTAAATGACATCTTTGAAAAATAATTATTTCTATTTTAGAAATATATTCTTTGAATCATTCTTGGGCAATAATTAAGAAGCAGAATCAATTTCTTGTGCATAAATTCAATGTGTTACAAAGGCATTACACATGGAGCAAAAAGATAATAACTATTCACACTTCTCTCTCTTGACAGGAAACATGTCAAGTGCATAAAATGTAGCTTAAATACTGCTGACATAATGATTTTTTTTCAGTTATCAAATTGTCCAGATCCATTCGTACTGTTCTATGTTTAGGCTTGGGGACATTAAATTTGCAGCAAACACCTTTTGCATTGGAATAATTAAAATACATTTTATGTAGGCATAATAAGAAATTAAATATTAATTTTCATTTTCTAAGAAAGGTCATGATAAATCTGTAACTAAGGCAAACACTCAACCTCCAGTTAGGAAACAGTAACGATACTGAAAAAACATGGGCATGGTTTAGGTTAATGGCTTTTAAAAGGTCCTCATAATTGGTAGTAGGATGTTGTTATAATTAAAGTCCTAAAGTGTGAGTTGGAAGAAAGAACATTGGAAAAGGGTAGGTAAACTTGAAGGAAAACCTGCAGAGACATCTCAGGAAAATTTTCTTACTGTACTAGCCTGAGAAGCTGAGTTCATTCTCAGTGCTGTTGTAAAAGGTAGACATGGTAGTGCTAGACACAGAGAAACAGGTAGATCCCTGGGTCTCAGATCTCAGAGACAGAAACTGTTACAAAAAGATGGACAGCTCCTGATTGAACCCTAGGCCACACACACACACACAAACACACACACACACTCATGCACATAGAAAGTGTTACAAAAAGATGGACAGCTCCTGATTGAACCCTAGGGCACACACACACACATACACACACTCATACACACAGAAACTGTTACAAAAAGATGGACAGCTCCTGATTGAACCCTAGGGCACACACACACACACACACACACACACTCATACACACAGAAACTGTTACAAAAAGATGGACAGCTCCTGATTGAACCCTAAGCCACACACACACACACACACACACACTCACACACACACACACACACACATACAAACACACTCACACACACAATCAAAAGTGATAATAAGTATCACTAAGCCTGCCTCATATCATGTAGCACTGGATTTTCACTTGTCTACAGTATATGTGTTATAAGTATGTTCATTGCTATGAAGATTTCAAGGCTGGGCCAAAAGGTCTAACAGATTTCCCTTGTTTTGTTTTGTTTTGTTTTGTTTTTCCTTCCTTCCTTTAATTTTTTTTTGTTTTGGCTTTTTTTTTTTTAAGAGGCACTTCCTAACTCTCTGTTATACTGAGTGAAACTGTCACAGACCCATTTCTACTTTCATATCATATATGTGTGTATAGAGACACATATCTTCAAGCAAAAATCTTTAAGTCTACAATTATTCATAGGAAAGCATGATATTTATCTATCTGAATCTAGCTTACTTTGCTAAAGATAATGGTTTTTAATTCTGGGTCTCCCTAATCCAAGCGTTGTTGGTCACTGGCCAAGGAGAACAAAGAGAACAAAGTTAACAAACAAGATTTCTGATGGCCCATGAGTATGATGGAGATGATGACACTCTGGGATCAGCATCAAGGAGACAGATTATTCAGGGTATATCAAGAAGATAGGAATATTCAGTGTGGGCAAAGTTCATTGGCTAAAGGTTAAGGTATAGAGATGTCTTATTAGCATAGGGAAGCATTTCAGGAATCTCAGGTGCTTGCTGGGTAGGTTCTCATCAGGAGAAAAAATAAAGCTGAACCTGTTATCTCATCAAGGCTACATGACATCCCTCAGGTAGAGGGCATAGGGGCTTTGGGCTCTCCAGACAAGGTCAGAGAAGTAGATGTCTTGCTCGTGATGGGATTCTGCCATTTTGCATGGAACTCAAGGCTTTCTAATAATGTCAGACTTCAACCTTAATTAGCATGGCCCAACAACTAATTCCACCAATTTTCACCAAGATGTCAAAATTTCACTGTTTTCTAGAATTGAAATCAGTTCCATTATGAATGCTTGCCACATTTTCGTTTTCCATTCATTTTGTTTTGTTGATGAACACAAGGCCATGAACGATAAGTCTACTCATCCTCAATATATTTTGCCTGAGCAAAGACTCTAATTAACCTTCACTTTTCAGTTAATCAGTTTCTTCCTAGCCCTCCAGTTTCTACAACTGTCAATTGGGGCTGTTGTTCAGATTAGACAGTACCAGGAAATTCAGGTTCCCTGACTTCTTTGCTCAGGAAGCTCCAGTTAGCTCAATTTTTAAAATAGCTCCTACTCTACATGGGTACCACCCATAGACCTCACACAGAGTAATGGAATAGGAGTCTTCGCCACTGATGACCATTCCCCTGGAAGAATCTGTCAAATCTGACTAAAACATGCAAGTGGATTTAAGACTTACAGGGGCTTATAAGCTTGTGCTGGTGTTGGGACTACCAAAATCTTCTGCAGCCCAGCTTATCTTTTGGATGAAGCTTCTGTTTCTAGTTCAGTTCAAAAGTCATCAAAAAGATATATACAATTATTTTACCAACTCTTCAAATAAATGATCCTTTAAGTATGTTGGGAGTTTGGTTTTTAGAAGTTGTTAAGCAGCAAAAATCATTCTGGAACCTGAGATACAAACCTAGCTTGGGAAAAGCCTGCAGTCACACACCTCTCTAATCAAAGAATTTTGGATATTTAGGTAGAAAAAATCATGAGTTCTAGGTCAGTTTGGGTTATATAGTGAGTTTTAGTCTAGATTGTTTAATTCAAAACAGTAAGAATGAAGGAAGGATTGGATCAGAGAGAAGAGAAGAGGAGGAAGGGAAGAAAGAATAGAGAAAGGTTCTAAGCAGGGTGAAAATATGACTTCATGACAAATATAGACAGCTTCTTATAGGAATAATCAAGGATCCAAAGAACAGGAACAATTCCTCATATGGCAAAAGTGAGAGCCATTAAGAAAACTCGTTCCCAGAATACAGAACCACCTTGAGAAATGAGCGAAACCTATGTTCAAACCAGATTCTAGAAATGCAATACAGTAAGCATTGCTATCCAGATTGTTTTACACTTGATGGTGGGAATGACCATTGTGACCCTGCTTTGGTTGACTTCATTGCATTTGCATGTAATTGAAAATACACCTTGTGTTTTTAATTAAAATTTTTAAATAAGAATACAAACATTTGAGGAGTCAAATATGCATATCAATTAGGTTTGGATAATAAAATCATGAGCATCAGGTGTGAGATCAGCCCCATGATTAATTAAAATTCAAGGAAGATAGGGAAGAAGAGGCTGGAAGATGAGAGAGAAGATGTAAGTAATTGGGAATACTTTGGTATTCCCATTGGAAGTTGATACATGGCCACTAAGCTTATCATGGGCAGAATCTATGTCTGTGGGCCAACAGAGCACATGCAAATGATGCTGTGCTACTAAGGTTTCAAGCTTTAAGAATATGCTGGCTGCTACCCCCTGTCTTATGAAACACGCCTTGTTTCTTGAAGTTCTGATTCACCTAGTAAAAATTCAGACTTCCATGTTCTCAGAAGGGAAGAAAATGAGGAAGAGAAGGGAGGGAGTAGAGTAAGAGAAATGAGAAGAGAAGATTTAAAAAGGGGAGAAGGGAGGGGGAAGAAAACAACATTCAGTCTACAATACCAAGCTACCAGACAGCAAGTTCATAGAGGAGTTTCCCCTGCTGTTTTTTGCACCTAACTACTAAATTGAGAAATTAAAACAAAATAAAAAATTAAGTGGCTATTGCAAGTCTCCAATCACTGAGATTTGGTGCAACATTTCACAGTATTATAGACATAATGCAATAGAGAGTGCAAAGTGCATTTTCCTGTCACTCTGTGAAACAAACTTTTTCATTTAAAGCAAATGAATATTCCACATTAATTTAATTAAATTTTAATTCTTGATATTTATGGGCATGTAGGAGAAGTGGAGTATGAACTGTAAATGCTCTGACTCAATTTTCAGACCCAAATTTCACAAACAACTTTATGTTTGTATCATTAGATGCTGTACCTGGGTAATCATTAAGGTAGTCCAAACAGTGATTTGAAGTTTTGATAAATGCTTTCAGATGAGAAAAAAAAAAGGAAAATTAAAACTACCATCCATAGATTTTTTTCAGGGTATTAGAGGTAAGATTAGCCAACATGTAGCTGGTAGTTACTCTGCATGTGACTAGAGGAGAAAGGCAATCACCAATATTTTTGAGCTACAAACTCTATGACCTACAATAGTGACCAGCCTGCAAGATATACTGGTATTATAGTATACAAATGTTATGCAAGTAACCAATCACTTTTTATTTCATGATATGGAACCCATGCCTGACATGGCTAAAGAGACTAAGAATCTGAGACTAGATAAGTCATGAGCCTAGGGAATAATCTTGTATTATTATTCTGGTAAAGGAACACAGAAATAAAATGACCCTGAAGAACTTATTGCTATATCATTAGAGAAATGCCTTTCTTAGCATTTATCAGAGATTATTCTTCTTGCAGTAGAGGTGAAATAACACAGAGACCCACACTGTACAATGTATAGACAGTAATCGTCTTTGGAGCACTCAGTCCTAAATGGGATCTTTTCATTAAAGCTCTGTCCCCAAGGTGCAGGGATCTAGGTTGAAGAGGAGACAGAAAGATTATAAGAGCCAGAAGAAATGGATAATTCCAAGGAAACAGTATCTTCCAGATACAACAGAATTCATGTTCATATGAACTCACTCAGTACTAACAGAATGTTTCAAATAAATACCTCCTCTCAAGGCTCAGGGATCCAAGAGGAAGAGGAAGTAAAAAGATTGTAAGAACCATAGGTGATGAATATGTATAAAGAAAGAATGTCTTCAAGACACAACAGGATTTATGCTCACATGAACTCATAGAAACCATAACAGGATTTACAAGTCCTGCACAGGCTCAAACTAGAAGTTCCAGCACTGAGATGGGGGGAGGGAATGAACATAGACTCCCTTCTCTGATCACAAAGCTATATAGAATTTATTCCTATGGCAAGGAAGAAATAAATTTCCTCCAATAGAATTGCTCTGAGTATATTATGTTCTTCAGGATATATTTCATATCCAACAGTAGTTGACTGTCACAGAATGAACTTAATGGTATTTCAGAAACACTTTAATTCATTTTGTTTTGTTTTTGACTTTTTTTTTGTATTATTGATCTTTCAAATGCTTATTTTGATTTCTGTTTGATTTATTTATTTATTTATTCTGATGAATTTTTTTTTTGTTTTAATGTATGTGTGTTTCTTGGTTTTGTTATTTTTTTATACTTTGTTTTAAGGAGAGATAAGTGTTAACTAAACAGAGAAAAAAGGAGAATCTGTGAAGAACTGTAGGGAAACAATCCAATACAATATATGAAACAATGTTTTCAATAAAAAAGTAAAATAAGAAAGCATCTGTACTGGCTTATATTTTTTTTGTCCACTTGACACAAGCTATAGTCATCAGAGGAGGGAGAAAATACCTCTATTATATCCAGCTTTAGGACATTTTCTTAATTAGGGATTGATGAGAAGGGCCCAACCCATTGTAGCTGATGCCATCCCTGAGTTCATGGTTCCTGATTTTATAGCAAAGTAAGGTGAGCATGCCATGGTGAATAAGCCAGTCAGCAGCACTTTTCCATAGTCTCTGAATCATCTCCTTCCTCCTGGTTCTTGCCCTGTTTGACCTCCTTCCTGGTTAATTGTGACAAGGAAGTATAATATGAAATTCTAGGCTCTACTGACTGAGTCACACTGCATAGGAATTTAGATCTTAACTTTTATAAGTTATCAAGACCTTTGCCACCATTGCACAATTTTGTCCTAACATACATACAAGTTCTGTGAGGCATGTCAAATGTTACAGTTTGAACAAATTCATCTCATTTTGTATTCCACTGATTTTCCATTTTCCCCAATTTTATATATATATATATATATATATATATATATATATATATACACACACACACACACATATATATGTGCATATATATATGAAAAGGGTTTTTTATAGGCAAAAATCTAACTAATTTCCATTTGTAAAAAAGTAGTGATTTCTTGACAGTTGTGTAGTCGTTTTTTAAAACCCAAGAGTTACTTAAAGGTGAAT
>NW_022196904.1:76161458-76171025 GCF_008632895.1 Mastomys coucha
GTAATATTTTTTGTCATGAACTGTACTGCTCCTAATCATTGTAATGTAATAAAAATAGTTATGGTGACAAAAAAAAAAGAGTGTTAGCTGAAAAACCCTTTCCTGCCCTAATTGCTTTGCTTATGGTGTTTCATCACAGTGATAGAACCATAAGAGTGTCTCAAAAAATAAAATAAAATGAAATAAAAAAGTGTCCATCATGGAGATAAAGATGAGGTAATGTTACAAATCCTGAAATTCTGAACAAAACAGATACATTTGTTTAAAATATCCCAGTTCATGGAAGCCACAAGGAGGAAACAAATGAGGCAGATTTGGGAAGTTTTTTTTAAGTTTCAAGAAACTAAGAGTTGGTTGTTTTTATCTTCCTGGCTTTCAGCTGAAAATCAGGCTGAGTTCATGCCAAGTTGCATGGTAAACTTGTGTATAAAACCATCAAAGGAGCTGGAGGAAAAGAAGAGAAGTTTGCCAAGCAGTTACAACTAGGCTTTGGTTTTAAATAGGGCGAGGAAAGCAAAACAAATGTTCTAAAAGCACATGGTTTGTTCAGGGAATCACATAAAGGAACATAGTTTTAGTAGAACCTTGTGTCAGAGATAGTGATAAAAAAAATATGGATGTAACAAGTTCCTCCATGTCAAATATACTCAGGTATCTGAAGTCAATGTTAGGGTATGAACCAGGTATTAGTCTAACAGAGGATAGAACAGAATGTTACAGACCTCAGAATGGGAAGCCCAATCAGAATATGTGAGTGTGTGTGACAAACTTGTAAAATTCTCTATAGTGTAGATAAACATCAGGTGGGTAACAGGATTATATCTAACAAAAATACAGTTTAACCTTTGCAGATATTATTAGTAGATAAGCCTTCAGAGAATGTTAGATATTTCTTATATTTTTGGTTGTGAGCCTAGCCTTTAACGGCTGAGCCATCTCTCCAGCCCTAGATATTTCTTATTGCTTTGATGAACTACCTGACCAAAAAAAAAAACTTAGGGATATTAGAATTTCTTTTGAATTTCAGGGAAGGTGTAGTCCATATTACCATGCTGTAAAAGTTGCTCTCATGATACTGCTTACAAAAGTTAAATCAAGATCAAGTAAACTATTTAAATAGTCTTATAAGTCCCAAGGAAATAGAAGCAGTCATTAAAAGACTCCCAACCAAAGAAAAAAAGGCCAGGACCAGAGAGGTTTAGCACCAAGTTCTACCAGACTTTCAAAGAAGAGCTAATATCAATATTTCTCAAACTATTCCACAAAAGGGAAACAGAAGGTGCATTGTCAAACCCATTCTATGAGGCCACGGTCACCCTAAAACCTAAACCACACAAAAACTCAACAAAGAAAGAGAATTTCAGGGCAATTTCAATTATGAGTATAGATACAAAAGTTCTCAATGAAGTACTCACAAACTGAATCCAAGTGCAAATCAAAAACATAATCTACCATGATTAAGTAGGCTTCATCCCAAGAATGAGCATTCAATATAAAAAAATATCCACCAATGTAATACAGCATATAAACAAACAGAAAGAAAAATAATCACATAATCAACTCATTAGATGCTAAAAAATCCTTTGACAAAAGCTTACACACCTTCATGTTCAAAGTCTTGGAGAGTTCATGAACATAAAGTACATACCTAAACATAATAAAAGCAATATGCCAATAGCCAATTTCACATTTAATGGAGAGGAACTTAAAGAAATGCCATTAAAATCAGAGACAAGACTGTCAACTCTCTCCCAATCCAATATTTTACTTGAAATTCTAGCTTCAACAATAAGACAACTAAAGGAGATCAAGGGGAAATTGGGAAGGAAAAGGTCAAAGTGTTGCTATTTGTGGATGATATAATAGTATATATGCAACCCCAAAAATTCTACTAGCGAACTCCTATACCTGATAAGCACCTTCAACAAAAAGAGTGGATACAAAATTATATCAAAAACAATCAATATCACTCCTTTATATAAATGATAAATTGGCAAAGATCAAAACCTTAAGTGACAGTAAAAGCTGTCTAGGATGTGGAACAACTCGTACATTGCTAGTGAGTACAAGCTGGTATAAACACTTTGGAAATCAACTTAGCAGTTTCTCAGAAAACAGGGAAGAGTTCTAACTCAAGACCCAGGTATATTACTCCTGGGCATATACCCCAAACATGCCCCACTATAACACAGGGTCACTTGCTCAACTATATTCATATCAGCTTTATTTATTATAACCAGGAACTGGAAACAACCTAGATGTCCCTCATCTGAAAAATAGATAAAGAAATTGTGGTACATCTATACAATGGAATGCTGTTCAAGTATTAAAAACAAAGACATCATGAATTTTGCAGGAAAATGGGGGGAACTTGAGATTATCATTCTGAGTAAGGTAACTCAATCCCAAAAGGAAATGCATGATATGTACTCACTTATAAGTGGATAATAGCCATAAAATACAGGATACCAACCCTATACTACACAGATCCAAAGAAGCTAAACAAGACATAAGGCCCAAGTGAGGTTGCTTGAATCTCACTTAAAAGGGGGAATAAAATAGTTGTAGGAAGCTGGTAGAGGGACGGAACTGAGTGGGAGAAGGGATTAAGAGGAGGAATGGGGGAATTCAGCATCAGGCGTGGAGAGAGAGATGGCCATGAGAATGAATGGAAATCTGTAGCTGTTGAAGTGGGGTTGGCAGACATCAGACATGCCAGAGATCTGGAATGGGTGAGGTTCCCAAGAATCAATGGGGGTGACCTTGACTGAGACTCACAGCAGTACAGAAGCTGAATGGTTACCTTCTGTAGCCAGGTAGAAACCCCAGTGGAGCAATAGGAATGCCCACCCAACCACAAAACTTTTAGTCCTAAAATTTGTCATGCCTACAAGAAATGCAAGGACAGTAGGTAGGGATGAGTCTTAGGGAATAGCCAAGCAATAACTTGTCCACTAGAGACCCATCCCATGGGCAAGCATCAGTTTCTGACACTATTAAACACTGTTATGTTTGCAGACAGGAGCCCAGAATGGCTGTCCTCTGAGAGGCTCTACCTGGCAGCTGATTCAGAGAGATGCAGAAAGCCACAGCCAAACACTGGATGGAGCTTGGCATCTTTTAGGGAAGAGTTGAGGAAAGGATTGAGGGCCCTAAAAGGGATAGGAACTCTACAGAAAGGCCAACAGAGTCAACTAACCTGGACACTTGGGTGCTTGCCTAGACTGAACCACCAACCAATGAGCATACATTGGCTGGACCTAGGCCCCTCACATATGTAGCAGATGTTTAACTAAGTCTTCATTGGGTCCTAAGCAGCTGGAGCCTTGGCTATATCTAAAGCTGTTGCCTGTCTGTAGAATCTATTCCACTAACTTGGTTGTCTTGTCTGGTCTTAGTGAGAGAAGAAGCACTTAGCCCTGCAGAAAATTGAGGTGCCAGGGTAGGGGATCTGCACTCTCTCAGAGATGGGGAGGGAGAGTGGGACAACAGATTGTGGGAGGGGACACCAAGAAGAGGGACAGTGCTGGAGATGTAAACTGAATTAAAAAAAGAAAAAAAAAACAAATTTAAAATAAAGGATGGAAGTAGAACAGAAAAACAAAATACAGAAAGAAAGGGAGATGTGAATGGTTATTAAAAGCTATTCCCCTAATATTGCTAATTTTTTTGTCCAGATCCTTAGATAGGGTTGTGAAAAAGATGGTATCCCACTCCTTAGTGTGGCTTAGCTGATGCTGTTCTTTGGCCTGGAGTATTAAAGAAAAATTAGTGAGAGTGCCCTGGAGATCTCACTCTTGTGTGTCTGAACTGGAGCACCAACATATAAGACAGCTGAATAACAAATAGCCAGACAACCAAATCCAAGAGAGACATGACAATTCATCGTTAAAAGAAAATTTAATGTACTCATAATTCTGCCTGTTAAAATTTTGTTCGTAAAAGTAGTTTAGTGAAAGTAACCAGGAACAGTTTGTTTGTTTTGGTTTTTGGTTTTTGGTTTTTGGTTTTTTGTTCTTTTTTTTTGTTTTTTTTATTTTTTTTGGTTTTTCAAGACAAGGTTTCTCTGTGTAGTCCTGGCTGTTCTGGAACTCACTCTGTAGACCAGGCTGGACTTGAACTCAGAAATTCACCTGCCTCTGCCTCCCAAGTGCTGGGATTAAAGGCATGCACCACCACTGCCCTGTGTTTGTTTTGTTTTCTAATCTTAGAACAATGATTCTCAACCTTCCTAATGCTACGATCTTTTAATAAGGTTCTTCATGTTGTCATGACCCACAGCCATAAAATTATTTTCACTGCTACTACATTTTTGTAATTTTGCTAGTATTGTGAATGGTAATGCACACATCTAACGTGTAAGATATCTGACATTTGACCCCTGCTAAGAGTCATTCCACCTCCCAAAGGGTTACTAACCACAGGTTAAGACATTCTGTGTTGGTGGGATGAGATCAAATAATATATTTTATTAATTGCCTTCCTTTAGAATGTTTTTATACAGGGTCAATGATGGCTCAGTTGGTAAAGGAGTTGCCAACCTGAGCTCCATCTCCAGGACATATATTGTAGAAGGATACATCTGAATCCTATGAATTATCTTTAACCTCTACATACCCATACATTAAGTAAGTAAACACAATATTGTGGGACATAAAGCCATACAATGAAGTTGGGCAAGGTAGAGCAGGTTGAGACCCAGAGACTTGGTTGGTACACACCTGGGACTTATGTGACTCCCAGATCCCTGCCAGGTTCCTGAATTGTAATATGGGCCATGTTTCTCACATAAAAGAGACTTAACCAGTCAAATAGGCTGAAAACAGAGTTTTTCAGGCTAATGAGGTACCTAGAGGCCTGGAGGACTTAGCCTATAAGCTTCCCTTCCCTGGCTTTCCTTCCTCAAAAGGTATTTAATCTCAGGCCCATCCTGAGAAGTATGACATTGTATTATGCATCCATTTTCTGCCATGACAATAAACTGTTGTGAACCATGGACTGTCTCTTTTCACCAAGATCCTCCCCGGGAGCCATGGAGAAGGCCTTTGCCTACAGACCAGTAGCCTAGTTGTCCATAAAAGGCCTCTTTGCACTCCCAGCCATAACAGCCTCCAAGCCTGCATCAGCCAAGCTAAAAACAACCATCTCTGCTGAGACGAGCCAGAGATCTCACTCCTAACCCGCCCTGGGCTATATGCTGTACTCAGCCCTCACTTCCTCTACTCCTAGCAGTGCTTAGATGTCCAAGAATCTGAGACATGGTCCAGCCTCATCACAGGCCCAAGGACCTCGAAACAGCTCCTGTTTCCCACATCTCAGACTAGAAAATCAACCACCCAGCAGTCCGTCTTGCCAAGCAACCATGCCCAGTGGCAGAGTGGACCCAGGACAACCTTATACAATGTAATTATAAAAACAAACAAAAAAAAATTGTGTATTCATATTTCTTTGGTAAAGAAAAATATAAGAACAAATTTTAAAAGTTTATTCCAAGACTACTAAGGTAAGAAATTTTTGTAATGAATTCTAAGTCAATATACAATTTATTTGGCTACAATCAAAATTCAATGAATTTAAACTGGAAAAGAGTTATAGTCCAGTATCTTACTTATTGAAATATCTCACAGACTTGACAGTCTTCCTGTGTATAAATACTTATGTTATCAAACTCATGCATAAATTATAGAAACTGAGGAAACCAAGATAGTAGGAAAGGCCTATGAGGAAGAACCAGGATAGCCCAGCTTTCCAAATCACAACATCGACCTAGTTCAAGCTCCAAAAAATTCCAGGACAGTCCCAAGCAGTGAGATTATTTTAAAGAAGGGAATTTGGAAGACCTCAAACACTCCAAGATGATTCCCATTTCTTCCAGTATTCTGAGTAACTCAGGAAGTTGCGCTGAGTCACAGAGATAAGGGCCTGCTAAGGGATCTCCAGAGAATCTAGAATCCAGGTCACCAAGATGGAACACAATACCAAACAGGGTTCTATGGGAATGGGGCTTGGCTGTTATAAAGAACCATGCTACTTGTGATGTGTGTTTCTGAGAGAGAATGGCTGTAAGCTGGAAGACAGGGAAAGTGGACAAGAAAATGAGTGTAAAGGTGAAAAATCAAGGATGTGAATTGTGAAATTCCAGGTAGAGGGGAGTAATTCAGAAAAGTCTGTAGTCATTCAGATTTCATTATTAACATGTAAGATTTTATATCTGTAGTCATTTGGAGTTCACTACTAGCATACAAGTTATATCTGCCACCAAAAGAACTTTATTTTACTCAGCACAAATTTTCATCCATTGCTCAGCCCCCCATATTAATGGATAAAGTAAACATAGCTCATACTTCTACAGGTCTCTTTTTTTTCCCAAAGTCAATGGGTAAGGGGCACCTAGATACATAGACAAAAGCTTCCAGCCCAAATTTCTGCAGTTACCTCATAGCTCTTGATGCTGATAGATAAGGGGAGTAAGGGTCCTGAACCTACAAGCCACACTTCCACAGTTGCCCTAGCTCTTGACACTGAGAGATCCACAGACCATCAGCCTCTAAATCTAACTTCCACTCAACCAGTGTCAGTTATATAAATAGGTCCAAGACAAAAAAGAAGAAAACACAACACACACACACACACACACACACACACACACACACACACACACACACACACACACACACACACACACACATCCAAGAAAATTTGGTTCCTCCAATAAGTACATGATAATGGATTCTAATTAGAATGTCTTAGAATAACTTCCAGATTAAAAAAAAAAGTCAAAGGAATGATTATAACTATGTTTAAACAACTTAAAAATGACATGAATAAACTACAAGGTCAACACAAAATATGAAAAGAAGATTCAATAAGGACATAAATTATTAAAGAAAGGACAAGATGAAAAGATACTAAAATCGAAAAACTCAATAAGCCAAAAAAAAAAAAAAAAGCTTCACAAAAAGAATGAACCATATGAAAAACAGAATAAATGATTGCCACAGGCCAGACCAGTTGAGGGTCCCTCAACCCACTGGAGAAATCAGAGTCCCGGTAATCTGGAGGGCAAGAAGTTGACAAAAATGACACATAGACAGGGACACAAGGGAGTGTTGAATCTGAGTGTATATTCTCAAAGTAAGCATCAGGCTTAAATGGTCATTAGAGAAGGCCCAAGGAAGTTAGATAATACACCAGTCAAGGTACATTGAGGTCATCTGAAGTGCAATGGTTCTATAGAAAAGTATATACAAGCAAATTACAGGAACTAAGCAGTGGTTACAACTGAAAGAAAGTCAGCCTTATCTAAGGTCATCTTAACCTTAGAAACCAGGTGCAAATAGTTTCCATTCCAGTCTATTGTATAGCCCATGACCCACCCGTCCTTAGTAAATGCCCAACTATGCTAATCCTCTGAGCTACCAGAGGTATGAACCAGGGGTCCCATTGTTGCTAACCTTTCCAAGAACAAAAAATAATCTAATTCCTGGGAATGACTCAGCTGCAATTCTAATGTGGTCTGCCATATGTGACTGTAATGAGGATTCTTAGTTGAACTTGCCCTGGAATGATTAACTCTTATTCAGTAAACTCCAATGCCTGACCTCCTTCACTATCTCCCTAACAATGCTGGAGGCGATTAGTCTGAATGGGTAACATTCTTTACAAGATTCCGAGCCCAGGTTTGGCTCAGCATAGACTAGGATGTTGGGACACTGGTGAAGGCCAGAAAACAATGTCCATTTAGCTTAACTATTAGTCAAATCATTTCATGAGGGCGCCTTTAAAATGATACAGAAAGAAAGCACAAGAGACCCTCCATCGACTTTCACAAGGACAAATCTGGACTACTTCTGAGTTAGGGAATGCCAACGGGGCTCCAGGAGACTAGCTTCCTTAAAACTGTATGCCTCAGGACTGCTGTCACTGGAGTGGGTGTGGCAAATGATGAAAGCCAAGGTAGATGAAATGGATCACTCACTAAAGATCATTGGTAAATTCAGAAAAATCCATGGATGGAACATATAGCTTTGGGATACCTAAACAGGACATATATATTAAATGTCACCTCTATCCACTAAGGCTCAGGAAATGTCATGGGAGAAGAAGCAAAAATAGTACAATAGCTTTAGGATGGAATAGAATACTATAAAACGTTATTTTTGGATATGACATCATTATAGTTCACATTAATTCACAGCATCTGTAGTCATATACATATGACCTGCACAATATCAAGCCAGCCTAGATCTCAACTAGACTTGATAGGGGCTCTCTAGGCCACTATTGAGGAGCTATTAGGCAGTTAATAGTTGGTGAGAGAATGAGAATTATTCCTATTTGAGATGTGACTGTTGTTAGATTTCATGTTTCAGGGGATGGCCTCACATCCATATACATACGGGGATCACTAACTACGCATATACATACATAAATGTGTGTGTATGTGTGTGTGTGTGTGTATGTGTGTGTGTGTGCTTGTGTCTTCATGTGTGCATTAAATTTATGTGTATATACACATATGTATATATATGAAATATATAGATTATTGGGGGATATGAGGAGGAATAGGGGTGAAATATGGCAATTATGATCATATTTCAACATAAATGTATGAAACTTTCAAAACAAAAAGAAATATCAAAATAAAAGAACTTTATTTAAACTGCACCAAGACATCCAGACTAGAGCTAGAAATCTACCTAAAAGTTTGCCTCTCAAATTAGTTGAAATTAAATTATAAACCTTAGGTATAGCACATCAAAACTAACTCCAAACAAAGGAAACACCAAGGAGAACAAGGCCTAAGCCAGAAAGAGAGTTTAGAGGCAAGAGAGCTTGCTAGACAAGAGTAAAGACATCAATTAAAATATCTAGGTCTCATGTAAAAAGTCTGAGATAATGTAGAGATATGTGAGGATCACTGGGGATTATTGTCTGCCAGGCTAATGAAAATTCCTTTAGAGATTCTGCCAGAAAAGAGTAACGAAAAAATTGATAAAGATACCTAATATCTTCCTTTTGCCTTTGTGCATGATCACACAAACACATACAAGCACACACACTTGCTTGAGCACACATACCACAATAAAAAATAAAGAATAAGGTCTGTGAATCTGTCCATAGCAGAAGCTACACTTCACAGAGATATGCCATGGTGAGTGTCAAATTAGAGTTAGCCTTTTAGTTATGAGAATTCCCTTCTATTTGACCTCCCAATAGAGTTGGGCAACTGGAGAAGATGTAGGTACCCTAAAGTAACATCAACATTATAAGGGTTTCTGTGCTACAGAAAGTATGCATACAGTAGGGAGGTAGGCCAGGATGAATTGAAAAGGACACAAGATGTTCCAGATAAGCTCAACCTGTATGCTGATGGTATATCACTAAATTATAGGACCTTGTGTCTGTAGAAAATATAGCTTTATTTAACTTATATCTGAAGTAGTCTTTAGTCTACTACAGGCAGACATACAGATAGCACTCAAGTTCAAGTTCATTAAAATAATTCACATCTGCTGTTAATGGTAAGGAAATATCTCAAATCTTAACAGTGTAACTTAAAAGAAA
>NW_022196904.1:76171035-76205307 GCF_008632895.1 Mastomys coucha
AAAACAAAACAAAACAAAAAAAACACCACCAGGCAAGGTATTTAAGTTTTATATCTCAATCACAATGGGTCTCAGACATCTAATAGTTATCCAAGAAGATTATTCCATTAGTAGTTTGTGAACTGTGATCTTAGAAATTTTATTTTAAATTATATTCTAAGTAAGATGGTCATATCTCATGCTGTCATAGGACTTAGATTTCTGCCTGGGATGGTGGTATATACCACCTTTAATCCCAGAACCCAGAAGAGAATGCCAAGAGATCCTTGAGTCCTTGGCTGGCTTGGTCTGCAGACTGAGTTCCAAGGCAGCCAGGGTTTCACATACACAAACACAATCACACATCCACACAAAGACACCTTAAAATATCTTGTCATAAAGACAGCAAATAAACACACAAAAAATGTCTTCCAGTAGTTCTACCTATCCTGTTTTGATGGACTATTGCTAGATTTCTATCACCCAAACATGAATCATTCTCAAGGGGAACAACTCTAACTTATACTTATGATGCTCAAATGCATGAATGAAAAGACAAATCTTTCTTTTAAAAATGATGCAGAAAGGATAGAAAGAAAATTGAATAGAACTTTTGTATGGAAAACTGAGGTATTGAAATATACAACAGTGGTACTTATTAGCAACACAATAGAGAAGTATAAACTGGCAAGAAATTCAAACTGGAACATATTGTCTATGTGTCAGATTGCATTCAGAATAAACATCTGTAAGTTGAGATACCTCCATCTAGAATAAAAGAATGAGGAGAAAAAGGAGGAGGACAACAGGATAAGAAGGAGGAGAATAATTACAAGTAACCAACAAAGGTCACTTAGACAGGTAGCTTCCAGGATTTGAGTGCATATCTGTTTGAGACAAATTCTCTTTTACTTTTGATATGTGCTTACCTGAACTGCAGTTCCTGACATTGTGTGTGTGTCTGTGTTTGGATTTTTGTGACATGGTTTCTCTGTGTAGCCCTGGCTGTCCTGTAACTCACTCTGTAGACCAGGCTGGCCTCAAACTCAGAAATCTGCCTGCCTCTGCCTCCCAAGTGCTGGGATTAAAGGCATGTGCCACCACTGCTTGGCTGACATCTTAAAATCATTATTGCCTAAAAAAGAAGTCTTCAGAATGTGGATTAACTTGAATATATAGGTGAACACTGTATACATTTAAAGTTCTCATAGAGAGTAATTCTTAGTTAAAGTCTACATTTATAACAAAAGACATAATTCCCTTGAAACCAACTGTTCTTTGAGGTCAGTGAAATTTTGTCTGTTTATCCTTTTGATGAATATCAACTCTGGCATCCTTGCTGCTAGGATTCTTGGCTGCACAAAGAGAAAGCCAACTGGAGCTAAGTGAAGCAAAACAGGACAGCACATTACAAAGGAACAAGAAAGTACCATGAATTCAATAGAGGGAATGTGTTGGAGTCCTTGGAAGATTGGAAAGTAGTTTCCAAGACTAGAAATTATAGCACACTTAGACAGAAACCTCTTCTCAGCATGTATTTCATTTCCTCTACTCCCCAAGTCGCAGTGCCACAATAAGTCCCCTGAATTTTTTTTTTCAAATAGCTATGGAAATGACTACCACAGGCTCAGGTCTGTGAGTTGACTGTCATTCTACCAATCAATACCAAGAAAAGATCGAAATGGTACAATGTAGGTATAAACTAAACCTTGTTCTGGAAACAGAACAAATTTTAAATCTCATAATTGTTATGGTCACATGACACATTCACATGTTCTTTACATTTACTATCTAATGAAGTATTTAATATTATGTCACATATGAGTATTTCTTTTTTTAGAATACAAACTAATAACAATTTTAATATTGTGCAAAACTATAACATTTTAGAAGATTTTTTATGTGTGTGTTCCTAGTGCATCTCTTTTTTTTATTAGATATTTTCTTTATTTACATTTCAAATGTTATCCCCTTTTCTGGCCTCCCCTATACTGTGTCATTGAGCCTTCTCAGGACCAAGGGCCTGTCCTCCCACTGATGTCCAACAAGGCCATCCTCTGTTACATATACACCTGGAGCCATGGGTTTTTCCATGTGTACTCTTTGGTTAGGGGTTTAGTCCCTGGGAGGTATGGGGGTGCTGGTTGGTTCGTATTCTCATTTCTCCTATGTAGCTGCAAGCTCCTTCAGCTCCTTCAGTCCTTTCTGTAGCTCCTCCATTGGAGACCTTGTGCTCAGT
Organism: Mastomys coucha; assembly: GCF_008632895.1. NCBI lineage: Eukaryota > Metazoa > Chordata > Mammalia > Rodentia > Muridae > Mastomys > Mastomys coucha. Next base: position 76,173,254 of record NW_022196904.1, read on the forward strand.
CCAGTGATTAGCTCAGAGCATCCACCTCTGTATTTGTCCTCAAAACAATAGACTTATAGAAGAAATAGAGCTGATCAGCTAAAGGTATAGATGTAGAGGGATTGAGTTTGTTAAAGCTAATTCATAGGTTTGTATGAACTAAGAGGTACTCACTCTACTGACAATACCTGAAGTTGGTAGTTATAAGTAGCATGGAATTTGGAGTCAACCAGATCTCTGTTTAGATATCTCTCATCAACTCAGGTGGGTTTGCTGAGATTATTTCACCTGAATATGAAATAGCCAGATTCATTATTGCCATTTGTAGTTTTGTAAGGATCCACAATATCCTGCAGAGGCAATGTATTATGCATCACACATACTTGCATCTACAACTCTTATTTTCCCTATGTCTTTGATACTTAGGTGCTTTCTCAGGGCATAGAAGATTCCACTAAAATGTCGTATTAAGCAACTCCAAAAGCCTGTGAACTGAGAGCTATTAACCACAAAGATTTCTTCACCAAGACCAATTGTTTTGTACATTGTGTCCAGTTTGATAAATATCTCTGATTTATTTACTGAAAAAAGAAAGTTTTCCAGTGTGTCATCAAACAAACAAAAGCATTAGTCTTTCTGGAGAAAGAATTTTGAGAATATATATTTTTCTGGCCATGCGTTTTTGTATTTTTTTAAGTGACTAGTGGTTGATATTTTTTCTCTTGTTCTTTTGGTAATTTCTTCAAGAATGTTGAATGTATGGACATTTCAGGGCACAAACTAGAATTAAAATCAAATGAAAGATTCAAACACCATATTTATAGCTTCTAGTAGTGTCCTAGTATTTAGAAGCTGCTTTCAGGTTTTCACCTCCTTTCATGTCTACTGTTTGGTTGATTATTGGGCATGGAATAATTGCACAAATGAGTCTCTCACCTTGTTCTCGTCTGCACATCCTCATCTCCCCACACTCTATTGTTAGACAACTTTTTTTAATTAGATATTTTCTTTATTTACATTTTAAGTGTTATTTCCCTTCCTCATTTCCCCTTTGAAACCCCCCCTATCCTCTTCCCCATCCCCCTGCTCACTAACTCACCCACTCCCAATTCCTGGCCCTGGCATTCCCCTACATGGGAGCATAGAGCCTTCACAGAATCAAGGGCCTCTCCTCCTATTGATGACCGACAAGTTACTCTCACAAGCATGGTGACAACATTGTCCTGGTATATCTTGCAGTCAGAACTTCTTTGTAGACTAAAAGAGTTTGTAGTTAGGTTGTTGCTTACTTTTTTTCTTTGGTAACATGACGAATCCCTCATAGCATATATTTATGCAAACTTTAAATTTTGCTCAGATTTTAGGAAATGTACAGGCTTTATGCAGTTAACCTGTGGTTCACTTTGCTAAAAAAAAAAAAAAAAAAAAAAAAAAAAAAAAAAAATTCTATCATAAAACAATTCGAGCTCTATTTTCTCCAAATGATACCCTTATTTGGACAGAATTTTTACTCTACATTCTTAAGTCTACTAGCACATCAGTATGTAGTCACCCAGAACATAAACACCACTTTTTAATTTTAAATTCTTTGGTGCTATTTCTTTTTCAGCTGACCACTTTGCTTATATTTGGAAAAATTGAATCATAAACAAATTCTTAATTTCTAAAATATGTCATTACAAATTTTTAGTGGGTTTTTGCATCAGAACTTTTCCTGGAGAGAGACAACACACACATCTACTTACCCTAGATAAGGAATCTACAATGGGCCAAAGTTCAGATGCTACCAACATCCAATCGGGTGAACCAATGAATTTCATTGGAGTTCATATGGATAGGATGAGAGGATACTGATAGGAGCAGAAATTACTCAAAGGCAGCTACATCACCAAAGCCCACCCCAGCATGTGTGACAACTCACAAAATTAGGAACCTAGAGTACACTGAACAGCCAATGGGCAGCTCAACAGATTATAGAGTATTCATTCCAGGTGCCCCAATGAGTCTAAACCTCTTCCAGTCAGCTGAATGTTTTCACTTCTTTAGGCAGCTGGCCTGACCTCAGGGTCTGCTTTGCAGCTTGGTTTGTTGGAGAGTCTTCCTTACAGCTCAGCTTCCTTGCATCTGAACAGATCTCTGTTTTTTACTATTCAATTTGTCAGGTAGGAAGATAGTGAATCTGGTCATTTCCAGGGACATCTTAAAACAATTTTAAGTTGTTACTTTTCTTCTTAAAGAGCTTCCTGCCTGATGGAATGCATCGATCTCACAGGAAGTTATTCCACAACATAGAATATTGTATTATTATTTTGGATATTTTAAATGAAATTTGAAGCCAAATTTTCTATGGTACACCGGAAGTTAAGAAGACTCACAGCTAAACTTCTTTCCTTGGGCATGGAAACATGCATGGTTGCACATAACCTTTCAAAGACTATCAGAAGTACTCTCAGAGACTTCAATTAGATAAGTTACTTATTGCCAAGCACTAATTAAGAAAATGCCTTACAGTCACATTTTATGGAGGCATTTTTCTCAATTGAGTTTTCCTTCTTTCAGAAAACTCTGGCATATATCACGTTGACATAAAACTACCCAGCACAATAGTCAAACCTACAGAAACAGAGAATAAAATGGTAATTGCCAGGAATGCAAAGTTTGAGGTGAGGAGACTTGTAATTTATTGATAAATTGGTAGAAAGTTTGTTATATTTAATGAGTAAGTCATAGAGATGTATCAAACAATACAATAATAAAATACTATAGCATGACCTTAACTTGTGTTATGAGTGCTTTAAAAAAACAAAAATAAAGGACAGAAAAAAACTTGAATATAAGGAATATCTATTATTTATTTTTTATTTTGTGAGTATCACATGTGTTCAAATTCATGAAATTGTAAACATTAGACATATGTAGTTTTGTGTATCAGTAATACACCAGTAAATTTGTTAAAAGATTTAAGTGTTGATTTATTCAAAGCAACATGATATAATGTAATACACTTACATGATATGAAGACAAATTAATTTTAAATTGCTCTGTTAAGCTCATGGATGACTTCAGTAATGTAAATACAATAATATAATAATTTTATTTGTAATGCCAAAGCAGAGGAGACTGATGTTCTAGATGAGGAGTGTCTTGTTTCAATATGTCTATGATTTAGAAATTGTTTTGGTCATAAGTGCAGTTGGGCTTGTTTGGAAACAAGCATGAGCATTGTGTGTGGACCATATGGAAAATCTGAAGGGTTTCTTCTTTTTATGTTTATTTTGCTTGGATAAATGTCAGCTTTTTGAAAATGAAAATTTTGGAAATTAATTCAAGCAATTCTGAGCCCTTAACTATGGCTTAATGAAACATTTATTAAAATTTTCTACTTTGGTCTTAGATAGTCTATGTTCAGTTTTGAGAGAGGACTTGGGATTTCTTCTGATACATAGGCACTTATGATCAGGTCTTATCTTTGCCACTGGAATATATGTTAACAACCGGACAGCTGGAAAAATGCCAGCTTCCAATAGTGACCCTGGCTTATAAAATTTCCAACAGGAAAAAAAGTTTCAGAACTACCCACAAATCTGTGCAATCTGTGAAAGTTCATCTCGACAGGCTTGATGGTACAGATGAGGCAGACTTGCAGCTTCAGCATTCTGGAGCCTGAGGCAGGAGGATGAACAATTTGAAGTCAGCCTCCATTATAGAGTAAGATCCTGTCACAGCTCTCTTTCTCTAACTTAAAAGTTTGTTTCACAGAGGCAGAAAGTAGAAAACTGGCTGAGAGGAGGCAGATGCATAAAGCAGTAGGAGAGAGGTTAGATGCTCACTGAAAGGATACCAAGTTTCAGCTGAACTGGAGTTCATTCTGGATGATCTTAATTGTCATAGCACACTTTTGGCTTCAAATTTCTAGAAGACCTACTGTGTGTGTGTGTGTGTGTGTGTGTGTGTGTGTGTGTGTGTGTCTTGAATGTTTGAGGATGGGGTTTGAAATTTAGAGCCACACAAATGTAGATAAATAATCTACCCCTTAAATTTCACTTACAGTCACATGATAGATTTTAAATTTTCTTCCCTCAAATGTATGACAACTTGATGAGGTAATGGGTTGTTATTAAGCTTGATTCCATCTTTATGAAAAATGTCATACACATAAAATAAACATATGTGGTTACTATTAAAAGCTACATAATAAGCAAATGAATGCAGAATCATAGTTGTATATAACAGGATACAAACAATTGTACTTTTACGTGGTGTGGTATCCAAAGTATCATAAAATTCTTGGGCTGGAGTGAAGCTTTAGCAGAAGAGCTTTGCTAAATTTAGGAAGATAGAATCTAAAATTTTCACAGAAGCTCCTCTGTTAGCCTTGGAAATGAAAAAGTTCAATCCTGGAATAGATTGTTACAAACTGGAAATTCTGGATCAAAGCCAGTGATTTTCAAGTGATATAATTATGATGAAAGCAAGCTAGCAACTAAAATTGAAAAATATTCTTTTATCAGAAAAAAACACAAGTATTATAAGTTGGCAGAGAAAAAAATCTGTCTCCTTTTTATTATTTTTTTAATATTAGTGTTCTTTAGAAAGTATAATCACTATACACAAGTATGTTGTGTGATTCATTACAAAATTGTGTGCACTTGCTAGTAATCAAAATATTGCCTTTCAGCAGGGTGTACTATCACCTTGCTGTTATCAGAACTCAGAAGGCTGATTCTGGAAGACTACGCATGAATTTGAGGCTGTTTGAGCAACTCAAACAAATGACTATCTCTCTCTCTCTCTCTCTCTCTCTCTCTCTCTCTCTCTGTGTGTGTGTGTGTGTGTGTGTGTACTGAATTTGGCATCTAAAATGTCTGCAACCTCCATATATGGAGGCTTCCTAGTGGAAGTCACCTGTGTTGCAGTAAATAAAGCAGAGGAAAGGCCTGGGGATGGTGGAAATGGAAGTGGGATATGGGGATATCTCAGTCCTGCCTGGATCAGGATCCTTCAGGAGGGCAGTCTAGGCTCCTCTGATTTTGTTGCATTCATTCATCATAAGTCTTACAAGCAAATAATCTCCTACAAGTCCTGTTGAAATAAGATTAAAAACCTCTTCCCCAATCTAACAATTTTTAATCTTTTATTCTGAGGTTAACATACTCTTAAGGTATATAAGCTGATTTAATTTAGCAGCCCTTTCTAAAATCTAGTGTGTTTTAGTAGCCATGTTGCCTGTCTCATGGACATTTAAGAATGTTAAAGACAATAATAACACATCATTTATTCCACGTTTTTAAAGTAGCTGATAAAGGAAAAACTGCTAACACATGTGACCTGTGTATAGAAGCCAGGAGAAGTCTAGTTAATAGGCAACATTTTGGGGGAGTGGTGGTGTTTCTCGGTAACCTTTTAAAATTGCATTTTGGTTTGGCCTTCTAAAAATTATGGTTATGTTCTATGTCTTTACTCCTAAAGGTACTCTATTTTAATATTACCTTTAAACACCCTTTAAAAAACTCTAGAAACTTTATAAATTGAGGCTCTTAAATGAAATTAAATTAAATTTACATCCATGAAGAAAATATATTACTTTGGACATTGCTAACTACTAGGATGTGTCATATGCAGTTATTATGTGTTATGAAAGATAACATGATGGTAATAAATAATATTTTTAGAATAATTAGTAGTAGCTTGTCTATTCAAAATAAACTATACTCCAATAAATGGTCTTACCTCTATTACATAGATAGAATACTAAATAATATAAACAAAATTAAAGAGGGAAAAACATATCTCCCTATTAATTTTTGTACTGATTTGTTATTGAAATCTTGTATGAGATATATTGGAAGATAAAAAAGAAATGTACTGATATAAAATGACTTTTACCTATTTTGCTAGTTTTAATGTGTTTTCTGGAAAATTATACATAGTTTACATTTTATTTCTACTAAATGGCACTAATTAAGAACACAGATCTTTAATTAGATTGATTGGTATCAGAAGCAAACTTATTCATGACAGCACACTTACAGTGAATTTCTCAAGAGCAATAAAAAGTAAATTAGAGTTTTGACAGGCTTTATCAATCACAATTCTGTATTTTTATTAATTTAGTAATTATACATTGCATTCAAAAAGAGGTAAACATATGAGCTAGTTGGTTCATTTTACATGGACCTTAGTAATTTTAGTTCCAAAGGGCAAAATGTTAGTTTCATATTAACCAAAGCATCGTGATCAAATTAACTTGGGTACTATTGAGGCTTTTAAAAAGTGATTTGGGTTTAAAGGCATGAATATTCTTTAATGTGCCTGCAAACTCTGAAAGAGGGGTTTCCTCTATCCAGAAAGCTGGATGTATATAAATTTAGTGCAATATAAAACACTGAGACTTGTTGCTTTCTGAGTCTAAAAAGAGCTACAATAATATTTTTAAATCATAGATGTTTATTCTTTTTAATGTTGTAAATGTTTAAAATTTTTAAAAGAAGTTTTAAATCTCCCAATTGTGTTTTTGTAATATTAAAATAACATACCTTTTAGGAGTAAAGACATAGAGCATAACCATAATTTTTTATTAATCATTTTATTCATTCACATTTCAAATGATATCCCCCTTCCTTGTTACCCCTCCACAGACTCCCATCCCAACTCCTCTTCCCCCCTACTTTGCCTCTATGAGGGTGCTCCTCTACCCACTCACCCACTCCTGCCTCACTGCCCTACCATTCCCCTATGCTTGGGCATCAAGCCTCCACAGTTCCAAGGGCCTCCCCTTCCATCAATGTCAAATAAGTCCATCCTCTGCTACATATGTATGTGGAGTCATAGCTCCCTCCCTCTTTGGTTAGTGGTTTGGTTGGTGGACCTCTGGGTGGTCCAGTTAGTTGATATTGTTCTTTGTATGGGGTTGCAATTCCCTTCCGCTCCTTCAGTCCTTCCCATAGCTCTTCTATTGGAGTCTCAATGCTCAGTTGGATGATTGGATGTGAGTACCTGCATCTGTATTGGTCAGGTGCTGATAGAATCTCCCAGGGAACAGAAATAACAGGCTCCTGTTAGCTATATAATCATAATTTTTAGAAGACAAAACAACAAAAATACAACTGAGTTCTGGATCTTCAGCAGTCCATAATTTCTTTTCCACCAGAGGCAATGTTCTTTTAGCCTCAGCTGATGATTTTCCTGTATTTTTTAAAGTCCAAATCACTTCATAAGGTTTGAGATAAATTACTTAGTTTTTGAGTGGTTAGTCCCATAATAGACTATAGCCAGTTAGTCAATATTTCCGATGAAGGGAACATTGACAACGAATTATTTCTGTTACTTAAGGAAAAAAATACCATTCAAACAAAATTTAAAAACAGGAAAAAACAAATATACAAAAACCAAAAAGGGAAGAGAGAGAGAGAGAGAGAGAGAGAGAGAGAGAGAGAGAGAGAGAGAGAGAGAGAGGAGAGAGAGAGAGAGAGAGAGAGAGAGAGAGGAGAAGGAAGGAAAGGAAGAGAGGAAGGAAGAAGGAAGAAAAAAAAGAAAGAAAGAAAGAACGAACATCTAAGTTTTATCTGTTTGGGTGAGAACCAGCTGCATTGGTCTAGGTTAAGTCATCTGAAGCTTCAGTTTTAGCAGCAAAGCTCTGCCCAGCATCCCTATTCAGGTTTTACTGCCCTGCGCTGATTAATCCTTAGCTGAGAAGATGCTAAGCAACAAGTCTGGGTAGTCTGTCTACAGGGTTTAACTTGGTCGTCTGCATCTGGTATCACCAGATTCTTTCCACACTAGTGCTGCCACCCAGACCTCTTGCCTTGCTAATTAATAATGGACAGAACTTTGAACCTGTAAGCCAGCCTAAATTAAATGTCCTTTACAAGAGTTGACCACATGGTGTATCCTCACAGATGTAAAACCCTAAGACAGGGGATATGAAAAAAGGGCCCATATTTTTCTAATCTGAGGGTTATTTATTCATTTTAATCTGATATGGTATCCTAAATGATAAAAAGGAAAAGGAAATGCTTCATCCAATGAAGAACTTCCTGCATCCTTATGGCTGTCAGGGAATTCTGTAATGACCCCAATATGTCAGCCTACCTGTAGGTTTTAATAGTTCCAGCAACCACCCTAAGTGGTAGTTACTGGATGCTGCATAACCATTTTTCTTTATTTTTAAAGAAGAGAAAAGATAGTTTTTGCTAACATCAAAAGGGCTGTTCGGGATCAGGCAGAGGATTAGGGATCTTCTGCCAGCAACAGGGAGTGCCCTATACAGAAGGCTTCAATTATCCTTCCAATATCTGAAACTGAAATGATGGCATAATCTGAAAACAAAGGAGGAAAAGATAGGTTCCCAGCCCTCGGTATGTGAGGCCCTTTGGGCTGATGCCAACTACTGAGAAGCACTCAACCATCCTTGCTAGAACCGAAGTTGTGTTGATTCCATGTGGATGTCAGTTCTGCTCATGCCCTCCAGGTATCCAGGAAGCATGGAATCCTGGGGCAGGGCTAGAAAGAATGAACCTTATCTGGGCAGGAAGACTCGCACGATCTCAGCTGGCTTGAGTGCCTTCTCCAAGAGGTTTTTCAGTGAAGTAGCTCTCCTCTACCGGGGAAAACAAGTGCTATATTAACGTTGGGGAGTGGATGGAGGTTTTCAGGGTGATTGCTTATTATTTGCTATTACCGAGGTTCTGGTACTATCAGTAAGAAGAATTCCAGGTGCTTGCTAGACATGTCCTTATAGGGAGGGAGGAAGTTAAAAATTGTAATTTGGCCAACAAGCTACATGACTACATCAGAGGTGGCAGAAAGGGGGAGTTGTCATGCTTTGAATATGCTTGGCCCAGGGAGTGGCATGAGTTGGAGGTGTGGCCTTGTTGGAATAGGTGTGTCACTGTGGGCATGGCTTTAATACCCTCATTCCTAACTGCCTGGAAGTGAGTCTTCCACTAGCACCCTTCAGATGAAGATGTAGAACTTTCAGTTCTGCCTGCACCATGCCTGTATGGATACTCTCATGCTCCTGCCTGATTGTTACTGGATTAAATCTCTCAACCAGTAAGCCAGCCCCAATTAAATGTTATCCTTAGAGTTGCCTTGGTCATGGTGTCTATTCACAGCAGTAAAACTCTGTCTTAGTCAGGGTTTCTATTCCTGCACAAACATCATGACCAAGAAGCAAGTTGGGGAGGAAAGGGTTTATTTGGCTTACTTCCACATTGCTGTTGATCACCAGAGGAAGACAGGACTGGAACTCAAACAGGTCAGGAAGCAGGAGCTGATGCAGAGGCCATGGAGAGATGTTTATTACTGGCTTGCTTCCCCTGGCCTACTCTTATAGAACACAAGACTTCCAGCCCAGGGATGGCACCACCCACAAGGGGCCTTACCCCCTTGATCACTAATTGAGAAAATGCCCCACAGCTGGGTCTCATGGAGGCACTTCCCCAACTGAAGCTCCCTTCTCTGTGATAACTCCAGCTTGTGTCAAGTTGACACACAAAACCAGCCAGTACAAACTAACTAAGACAGGGGTCATACAGTTACATGCACCAGAGCATACAGGCCTAGAGCAAGGAGGCAACAGTCCTAACTCCTGCCATATGCGGAGGAGATTTTCAGTATTTGGACACACCTTGAACTCATTCTTGCTCTGGACTGGCTTCCCCAGTTGCATGGCCCCCAAGTTCTGTCCCCAACATAAGCCTTGGACAGTGAGAACTTTCAAAACCCAGGCTAATCTTTCTGGCCTAGACAACTAAGAGTGGAATCACATGGTACCTTTTCCATATCTTTCCATTACACTATGTTATAATTTCCTCGAGCAGTCCACAGATTCCAAGGAGACAATCCTGAAGTTGTTTTTTGATGAAGCCCTCTCCACATTCACATGATCTCTATTATGAAGGTTACATATATTGTCCTGCCAACTACCTCCAAGATCATCTCCAACTTTTGAGGTCTTATCATAGCTGGACATGGACAATACTTATTCTCAGGTAGAGGGACATCAGAACAGGTCACTTATATTAAACTGGAGACACTGAAATACTATATTTCCCCCAAAGTTTGTAGTTGTGTGCCTTTAGGCTGAGCATTGAATCTCATTAAATGTAAAATATCCTACCCACTTTTTTCAGTAGCTTCTTTCTGTTTCTATGCTTTTTAGTCTAACCAATCTGTGTGATGGATATATTGTCTCTGCAGATGTGGTACAAGAGGTAGCTTAGTTTCTTTAGCAAGTACTTCTAGAGGTTTTTTTAGAGATTTGAAAAGATCTTATATATTGTCCACCACCATGTTATGTTTGTTTCACAATTGTTACTAATTTGCGTGGTGTGTAGTTACTGGAAGATTCTGAAGTTTATTTCCATCTAATGCATTCTAAGGCGAAGCCAGCATGAAACAGAAGGATTTGTCATCTCTGTCATCTCAGACCATTGCTGCCCCACAAGGACTTTTATAAATGGTTCTTGGAGAGCAGCAAGTTGGGAGTCCCAGACTGACCTCTGAAAGTGTTTCATATTGTTCTTTTGTTCTTATGAAGCCAACTTGTATTCCAGATGGAGGCTATTTTTAATTAATTGTTGTAATGTCTTACAGGCACTATTATACTGGCAATCAAGACATATTGCTTCCTTTTTACTTCCATTGTTATTCATCTATGCAATTGGGTTAGAAGATCAAATAATTAAATTTGTTAAGAAAAATTTGTCCTTTGCAATATAATCTCCTTATTGTGTCTGATTCCACCTTTTATTTTAAGGAACAAAATCATGGCATCATCATTTAAAATAAAATGAAATCTATAAAGTCCTCAGTGACACTGCGATCTCAAGTAGAGCTGACAGTATCTTCATTTATTTCTGAGATTATAATTACAACATTCCCCACCTCTTTTTGTTTTACCTAAATCCTCCCATATACCACTCCTTCCTCTTTTTCAAATTATAGCCATATATATATATATATATATATATATATATATATATATATATATATATATATATATATATATATATATGGCTATAATTTCAACCACTCCCATGTTCTTTCTTTTAGACCCTTCCCAGCCCAATGCTCCATCTCAATGATGTACCTCAAATTGATAGTCTGATTTTCACTCTTCTTTGGTCTTTCTGTCTGGACACTGGTATAGAAACCCTCTGACATTCTACAGAGTGATTCTAGTGACAATCCACTATCTGGATGTTTCAGAAGATTGGCAATTGGATCAGTCTTTGAATCCCAGTTTTACTGTTGTGAACAGACACCTTGACCAAGGCAACTCTTATAAGGACAACATTTATTTGGGGCTGGCTTACAGGTTCAGAGGTTCAGTCCCTTATCATCAAGTCAGGAACACAGCAGCATCTAGACAGGCATGGTGCAAGAAGAGCTGAGAGTTCTACATCTTCATCTGAAGACTGCTGGCAGAATACTAGCTTTGAGCCAGCTAGGATGAGGTTCTTAAAGCCCACATCCACAGTGCCACGCCCACTCCAAAAAGGCCACACCTACTTGAACATGGCCACACCTTCTAATAGTGCCACTCCCTAGGCTTAACATATACAAAGGATCTCATCAGTTTTTCAGTTTAAAATGTAGTTAATAATTTCTACTTTAAAAGCCCCATGAACAACCCTATTTCCTAGCTTCCATTTTCTGACGTACAACTCTGCCTGCTTTCCCAGAGGCCACACCAGCACCAGCAACACAGATAAGAGCCTAGCATAGCCTTCATCAGAGAAGCTTTCACATAGCAACTGATGAAAACAAATGAAGAGACCCAGAGACAAAGATTAGATGGAGCTTGGGAAATCCCCTTGAAGAGGTGGAGAAAAGATTGTAGGAGCCAGGGAGGTCAAGGACACCACAAGAAAACATACAGAATCAATTAACCTGGGTCCATAGGGTCCCACAGAGACTGAATCGCCAACAAGGGTGTATGCAAGGGACTGACCTCAGCCCTCTGCACATATGTAACATTTCTGCAGCTTTGTCTTCTTTTGGTCACCCCTAACAGCAGGAACAGATTGTCTTGGACTCTGTTTCCTGTCTGACTCTTTCTCACTACTGAGTTGCCTCTTCAAGCCTTAATTGGAGAAGATGCCCCTAGTCTTACTGTAATTTGAGATCCCAAGGTGGTTAATATCCCTGAGAGGCCTCAGCTTTTCTGAGAAGAAAGGGAGGAAGAGTGGATGGGGGTGCACAGGTAGGAGGGAAGGAAATAGAGGAGAGGAGGGAGGAGAAAGTACAGTCAAGGTGTTGCTAATTAATGAATTAAAAAAAAAGAAAAGCCCTGTGAACATTAGACATACACAAGGAGAAGAAATTCCCACCGTCTCTTCAAGACTTTCTTCTCAAGAGGTGCCCCTAGGGAATACAATAATTCAGACTATGTCATTAGTCAAATGATTATGTCTTATCTCAGTGACTGCAATCTGGCCCACTCCTGAGAATATTACTAACTCTATAGTTGGCTTGACTTGAATAGTTTGGAGAATATTTATTATTTTCACTGTAAGAAATCATAAAGAAGCAAAGGAAAATTTTTCACAGACACTGATGATTAAAATTCCCATCAAACACATTAGCAAAATCTACTTTGAACAGAATGTTCACTTCTGACCTCTGTTGTCTGTCCATGAATTAGCTGGAGAGCAACACTTATCTGAGAGCTACCACTCACTTACAGGACCAGTGATATCTCTTGTACAGTCATGCCCGTTTTGAGACTTTTTATAGATCATTTCTAAGTATCTTTGTTCTACATGATGGCAGTTTAGGATAAGTAACCTATAAAACAACAAGATACTAAGGTTCGTTCAAATAAAGTATCATGACAGTGTGGAAAATATCAATGTGCATCCCAATGGTTTTTGCATTACATTATTTTCACATTAGCTTGAGCTTCCAGAATGAATAAGCCCTAAAAAGCCTTTAGTACCAAAATAAAGCTCCCTACATAAACTGCAAAGACAAAAACAAAGTTTGAATTTGTTTAGCTGAGAATGATTAACTATTTGGACTTTACTTCCTATTTGTTTTCATGTTTTGACCTTTGAATTAAACTCTGATTTTTCTAAAAATTCATTTTTTCTTAAAGTTGAATCATGACTTTCCTTGGGAATAAGACCATGCCCTCAAGGAACACTTCTATCAAAACATGAGTTAATATTTTCTATGAAAATGATAGTGCTGGTGTTTTGAAATCTGAGATAAAAGTTATAAGTTTTGTGGATGCCAACAAGTGCTTGCTGCCAGAAGCCTGTTTATAGCTGTCTCCTGAGAGGCTCTACCAGTGCCTGGCAAATACAGAGGTGGATGCTTGCAGCCAACCATAGGACTGAGCACAGGGTCTCAAACAGAGGAGCTAGAGAAAGGACCCAAGGAAGTGAAGAGATTTGCAGCCCTATAGGAAGAAAAAGAATATGAACTAACCAGTACCCCTAGAGCTCCCATGGACTAAACCACCAACCAAAGAATACACATGGTAGGACTCATGGTTACAGCTGCATACGTAGCAGAAAATGGCCTTGCTGGTCATAAGTTGGAGGAGAGGACTTTGGTCCTGTGAAGGTTCTATGCCTCAGTGTAGGGGAATGCCAGGGCCAAGAAGAGGGAGAGGGTGGCTTGGTGAGTATGGGGTTCGGGGCAGGGAATAGGTGGTTTTTCAGAGGGGAACCCAGGAAAGGGGATATCATTTGAAATGTAAATAAAGAACATATCTAGTAAACAAAAGAAAATGACTATAAGAAAACAGAATATATAAGAAACAAGAAACATTTCAAATGGCATGATCCCATTGATGTTTGTATAGCCAGTTGCAGAATGAAAAAGGCACGAGGACATCTTTATCAAAGCCAGTCATGTGTCTAAATAGAAATATAGTTTATTTTGTGCTAAATTAAATAACTAAACATATAAAAATTTATATATGTGTATTATTATGTATCACTTGTTATAAATTTATTATTATATATGTCTGTTATATCCATGTACACATATTGACATACATATATGTATTAAGTTATAGTTGATGCAAAAATCATAAATTATATTCATTTAAAAATATAACTTAATAAACATTGGTGTAGAAAGACTCCTGAAACTATCATCACAGTTAAAGTCATGAATGTATCTAACCTCATCAAAGCATTCTTTGATCTTCTCTGAAATCTGCACTTGGCCCCTTGCTTTCCAATCCCACTCCATCCAGAGAACATTATTGATGTACTTTCTATAAATAGAGAATATATTTTTTATTTTGTTATAACTAAAGCAATAGAGTGGACACAGACATATTTTTTGTGTCTGGAGGTTTTTTCACTGAGTATATTTAAAACTTCATGTGTGTGGGTCTCAAGAGTTCATTCCTTTATCTGACTAAACAACATCTCACTGTGTAAATGAACTACATTTTCTTCAATGTCACATGGAGTCTTTGTACTCATCCGTTTTGAAAATAGTTGTTTATCATTATACTTTTAAGTTACCTTGTCCTACTACTTATGGTATTTTCCAATTATTGCTTACTGTCCATCTTCTTTACCAAAGCATTTGTATATTTTCAACTGTTATTTTTTATATCATTAAATATTTCTTTGTGAATGAGGATCTTACACTACAAAATTTCTACAAGTCTATACCTTCTGTTTTTATCCTCTTAATAAATAATTTGGAGAACTGAAGTTTTATGTTTTATTTAATTTTAATTTAATAATAGAATAATTATTAGTATTTGCACAGAAGTATGTGTGTGTGTGTTGTATGTATGTATACTATGTAGTATGAATACATGCTGTGATAGGCACATGGAGGTCAGAAGACAAGTTTGTGGAATCAGTTCTTTTCTTCCACTGTGCATTCAGGAGACTAAACTAAGGTCATAAGGCTTCCAAGCACAGCCATTTTTACCAGATAAGACTTTATAACAGGCAAAGTTTTACGTTTTAATAAATTTAAACTACTATTTCTTTTTCTAGAACATGGCTTTGTTTTTATGTTTAAGAAGTTTCACAGATTTAGAAAGCTGCGGTTTCCCTGTATATTTAATTATAGAAGTTTTGTAGTTGTAGGTTTTATATTTATGTCTGTTATTTATTTTGAGTTCCTATCTACATATTGTACAAAATACTAAGGAAAATATTCCATCTTTACCTACAACTATGTATGTATTTTAAAGTTAAATTTTAAACCTTTTTATTTTCTCCAGATTTCTTTTATCCTGTATTGGAACATTTTGCCAGTACATGTGTCTCTATTTCTGAAATCCACTCAGTTCTATTGCTTCTTTAACTCTGTTGAGGCTCACATTTTAAATGTGGATGCTTTCTTGGTCTAGAATCTCTCAAACAGCAATGACACATACAGCTGCATAATTCATTCTACCTATTTTCCAATTTTCATTGGATACTTCTCTTAGTATTTTATTACTTTGAACAGATACCATGACCAAGGCAACTCTTATAAAGGACAACATTTCATTGGGGCTGGCTTATAGTTTCAGAGGTTCAGTTCATTATCATCAAGGTGGGATCATGGCAGCATCCAGTCAGGCATGATGTGGGAGGAGCTGAGAGTTCTATGTCTTGTTCCAAAGGCAAACAGAAGACTGGCTCCCACATGACTAGGAGGAGGGTCTCTAAGCCCACCTACACAGTGACACACTTCCTCCAACAAGGCCAAACCTACTCCTAGATGGCCATCCCTCCTAATAATGCCACGTCCTGGGCCAAGCATATTCAAACCTCCAAATTCTACTCCCTAGCCTCAATAGACGTTTTTCAAATACATGAGTCTATAGGGGCAGTACATAGGCATAGCATAATTAAAACTATATTTAGTCAAACTACTAAAGTTCCATAGTCTATAACAGTCTCAACAATATTAAAAGTCCAAACTTCAAAGTCTCTTTTGAGATCCATGCAATCTTTTAACAATAATCACCTACTAAATGAAAATCAAAGGCAGATTATATAACTCCAACATCATGCAGGATATGCATTACCATTCTAAAATGTCATGGTCAGAAAATACTGGAACAAAACTAAACAGAAAACCAGCTGGGCAAACTCCAAAGTTTGCACGTCTATGTCTGAGATCAATGTGCTCTTTAAATCTCCAAATCATTTCACCTTTGTTGACTGCAACAAACTTCTTTCTCTGGTCTGTTTCCACTGTCTGTTAGCAGCTTCCCTCAGCAGGTATCCCATGACTTTCACATGTTTAACAACTTGGGGTCTGCAAGTCAACTTCAGCTTTTTAACTTCTTATTTTAATGTCTGTAGCACGAGAGACAACCTTGGCTTCTTGGTGATCTCAGAAAACACTTCCCAGAAGATTTCATCTTAATAATGCTGCTGTCTTCTTAATCACCACTAATGTCTTAGCTCAAGCTAACTAGCATCAATTGTCCCAGTAGTCCCTTCTATTCTTGACTTTAAAGCCAGATCCACATGGCCAAAGCTGCCTAGTTCTGCTGTTTGCTTGGGCTGAAGCAGTGCCCCTCCCCCCATTGATCTACTACATTATCATCAGATTATTGTTTTCAAACTCCTTCACTCCCTAAACTTGGCTGTCCTGGAATTTTCTCTGTAGATTGATCTTGAACCCAAAGATCTGCAAGGTTCTGTCTCTTGACTATTGGAATTAAAGGTGTGTACCACCACACCTGAACTTAAGCTTTTCTTCATCTACAACTGCACTTCCACTTAGATCTGCTTATCGCAGTCTTCTGGGACTAAAGATGTAAACAATCATACTTAGGCCAAGTATGATTTCAAGGCCACTAGTCCTCAAGATCCAGACAAAGAGCCTGTGATTTTCAGCTTCAAGATCTGGATTGCAAATGTGCCCCCCATTTCTGGATTGTAGCTCATTTCAGATCAAAAGTCCAAATGAAAACAATAACCAGGTCATAATAATGCTTCTTTAACTGAAAAAGTGTAAATTTACGTGGATGGGATCTTGTCTCAAGGTCACCAGTCCCTTAATTCCTTTTAATATCGTTCAATACAGGATTTCGGTTCATTCTACTTCCTGGTGCCCCATTTAGTCTTTGAACCATACATTTTGTATTTTTCCTTTCTATGCTTGGTACTTTTCATTAAAATGCTCTTCATAATAGTGGACTTTAGTAACCATATAAAGTAATTTATACCAAGCTATTTTGAGATTTTCTTTGTTAAAGCAATTAATCTAAATCTCTTCACCTTAGCCTCAGGCAGATTCTTCAGACAATCAGGAGAAAGCAGTCACATTCTTTACCAAAATATCACAAAACCAGTCAGGTAGGCCACATACTAAAAGTCTTCTTCTCTGAAACCTCTTGAGCTAGGTTCCCACAGTTCAAAAGCACTCAGGGTCACTGTCTTCCATGCTTCTAACTAGTATGGCCCATTAAGCCCCACTTAAAGAATTCCACTGCTTTGCTGCTTTACAAAGTCCCAGAATCTACATTCCTCCAAAGAAAAGCATAGTTAGGGCTATAATAGCAATACCACTGGTACCAACTTCTATCTTAGGATTTTACTGCTGTGAACAGATACCATGACCAAGGTAACTCTTATAAAGGACAACATTTAATTGGGGCTGGCTTATAGGTTTAGAGGTTCTATTCATTATCTTCAAGGTGGGAGTATGGCTGTGTCCAGGAAGCCATGATGTAGGAGGAGCTGCGAGTTATACATCTCATTCCACAGGCAAACATAGCTAAGAGGAGGGTCACCAAGCCCACTCTCACAGTGACACATTTCCTACAACAAAGGCACACCTACTCCATCAAGGCTATACCTCCTGATAGTGCCACTCCCTGGGCCAAGGATATTCAAACCACCACACTTGTACTTTATCTTATCCAGTTGAATATCTTGGGTACCATTTTGAAAGGTAATTCAGCTTCAGAATCTGCTTGATAGTTTTCCAGCATTATACTTCCACTCTGTGACACACTCTTTCACCTGTCTTTACCAAACTCATCTCTTGTTGGTGATTTAAGGCCTGGACTCTATCTACAACAATAGGTTGCTCTTCAGAACCCTCTCCCACTCTTCCCTTCCTTCTAGAATATCCTTAGCCTAATTCTTCACCTGACAATATAAATTGCTCTGAGTCTTATCTTTAATATAGCTTCAATATCTAGTTCTTAGGAAAGCTTTTTCTAATCATGATGCTTTCATAAGAAATATGTTCCTTTGGTATATGTCTATCAGGAAAATTTTTACTGTAATTTATTTTGTTTTGAATTTTATATTTTTTTGATTATTTGTCTTAAAAAGCATAACTTTTGTGGTTTTGTTCACTTTTATCCCTTGTAGACCACTAAGGTCCTTGTGCATTGAGACAGACATTAATCAAGAAAGTGTTTAATCTGGGACTTGGAAGATAAGTAACAGCTAGCAAGGTGTATTTAAGAACTCAGTGCTTAGCCTGGAGAGAAGAAACTCATTGCAAGCTGGAGATAGAGAAAGTTACATGCTTGTACTGTTGACACAAAATGAAATTATTATTGTTTTTATTTTATTGAAGTTCAGAGGTAAAATGAAGGAATTAAGACAGTAATTAAAGCTTAGGTTAGTCATTATCAGAGAGTCTGTCAAACATATGGAATTACCTGAAAGCCAACAGCCACCTTTCTTAAGATCTAGTGAAATATACTTGGACATTATTTTAAAATGACAGATTCTGTGATCTTCCTGCCTCGGTCTCTAAACTTCTGAGACTTTAAGAACTTATTAAGTACCTGGGCAAATTCTGATACTTTTATGATTCTAAAAATCTTATCATTTACCATGACCTGTAATAATTTTGCTTCATAGTTTCATGATATTTTTTAGAAAGTGACACTTAGGAAGTATATTGAAACTAGATAATCTCATTTTATCTTGTTAATATTTTGAAGTTGTTTAAGTGTGTAGAATTGTGATTTAAATACTATAATTGCTTTTGGCTTTTCAGGAAATTTCTGTTTATAATATTAAAAGAAAATTCCACAAGTATTCAGGAATTATTCTGTCAATAGATGTGCTTAAGAAACACCAGAAACCAAAAGGCACAAATATATCATAAACAATAGGCCCAACTGTCTCCTGAGAATGAGCACTTTATTGGGAATACGAAGGCCAGCTGGTACTTCTCTACACATCTGGGATGATGGTGGAAGCTGTGAACCAAAGTCATTTTGTGATTTAAGGCAATAGACATTAGAGCACATGTAACTCATGACTTAGTAATATTGACATAATATAGAGGAAGCAGGAAGAAGATGTGCCTCTGGAAATTTACTACTAAGTGCTGTGGCATCATGGACAATTGATTTATTGCCCATGTATCTCAGTTTACTTACATGAAAAATTAATATGGAGAATGTTCCCTCCCATTCTATGAAAGATATTTGGGGATGAAATGATCAAAGGTCAGAAGACTATTCTGAAATAGCAGAAATACTTTTGTAGATGGCATGTTTGTTAGATTTGCAAAGTTTGGTTAATCTGTGCTGGTATTTATTCATTTGATTATTTTGTAACATCTCAATGGATATATTAAGACACAAATGTGTATATATTTTATATACACAAATTGATGTTTAGATCTGAATATATATTTGGAAACAATAACCTTTTTTAAAAAAAATTATACTAGTCTATGAATTCCAGAAGTTTGGACAAGTCTTTTGTAAGAGGTAATTCTAAACAAAAATGTATCATTCAGTTTTAGTCAAGAAATTATGACTGGATAATTTCTTTTCCTGAAATTCATAACCTGCCTTCACATTGTAGGACTTGTTTTTCAGCATAGCAACTGGTCCTTCAGGGCATGAGAACTTCTCCAACATCTCTGCTTCCATCAGGAGCTGTCCTAGCCATGTGAGTGCACAGAAGACATTCCTGAGAGACTTAGTCATGTGGTGGTCTGCACTTGTTTTTGTAGAGAAATGACAGTGAGTCACTGTCTGGAATGTGTCCCCACTCTTCAAATGGGAAGCCTCTAGGGCACTTTTCAATGGTTTTCTGATGGGCTTTATTTCTTGCCAAAGGCTCTAGGGTTAAGGTAAAGTTTCCTACTTTTTTTATCCTGTAAGTAGTTCAAAGGTTGTGGATTTTCTGTCAGTTATACAGTCCCTAGGATGGTCTTTTTCATGTTCCCTCTTTTTTTTGTTTCTTGGAAAAAACATCTTTCTTTGAGTCTTAATACTATTGTGTCTTGGCAATAAGACTTTGCTAGCAAAAACAGTAAAGTGAGTGTTCTTGCCTTCTGTCAATCATATTTCTAATATTTAATTTATTGGGTCTTAAAAGAAATGCTATTTAGAAGTACTACACTTTTATCCCTTAAAGTGGATTTCTTCAAATGTCAAAATTTAAGGCTGACATTTTTAGTCCAAAGGATAAAAAGAAAAGAAATGAAAAAGAGAAAATGAACATCATTTAATTTAAGTGCAATGTGAACTAAGTAATGGTCATTCCTGAAAGATCTGCTATCAACCCGTAGAGACTGCAAATGTTATTTAGTAAATAAAAAATGATTTTGTAGGTATGATTAAAGTAAGGACTTTTGTTTGTTTAGTTTCATCATGTGGTTTAATCTATTACGTTGCCTAGGAAGGCTTGTAGTAGCAAGAGTATAAATACTTTCCAGCATGTCTCTTAGAGACCATTTCACCCACTGCTCTGTTTGGCTTCTAACTCTTGTCTACATTCAGCAATGGTGAAGCAGATTCCTTTTCCTTGGGGAAGAGAGATCCATGATTCATAGCTATTGCCAATAACAAAAATTTTGGAAAGCCAAGTGGCAAAACTGTTTCCATTGGCATCTTTCACATGAACCACACAAAAAAGCAGGGATGCCTGTCTCTGTTAATGGTCATAACATTCATTCCCAAGTTACCACCTTCAGTCATCATACACAGATTCCCAGTTGATGAAGTCTGTTATTTTCCTGGTCTCCAAACCAATCTGAATGGTGTCATTCCCCTTGATGAGGGTACAAGGGTAGCAAATTGTACAAGAATGATTGGTTACTCAATCTGGGATTCCTTTTGTGTCTACAAAGGTCTTTCTCTCTTTACACAATTTGTACTTGGCCTCCACAGGTGTAATATGATGACCAGCGAAGATATTCTTGGTGTCATAGATCAGACAGAACTTCTTTCCAGCCCTGTCAATGTTGGTGACACCATAAACCCAGCATAGTAGGTTACATTGGTCTTGAGTTTGCCATCAATCTTAATGAAGCACTGCATGCAAATCTTTTCTTATTTCATCCCTAGTCAGGGCATACTTATATCTGATCCTTAGGAAAATAATCAGAGGCAGGAATTCTGTCAGCTTATGATAACTAGTGGATAAACAAGGAACAAGCTTACCAGTCAATTTCTCAAGCATCTAATGTTTTGGACCTGCTACACCCTTCGTATGTTTCTTGGAACCATGAGCCATGGCTGCTGTGCTGGGAACAGAAAAGAGACTCCTAAATTAAGGATCTTGACATGACTTGAGTCCTAGACACAATCACAGTGTGTCTTTAGAAGGCAAAAAATGACAGCAGTTGAAAGAATGGAGAGTAAGATGACCCTGGAGGCACAGACAAAGGCTAGGTACAAACAAGTTAAAGACTACTTTTAGCTACGAGAAGCTGGAATGACAAGAAGCCGACCTTCTCTTGACACCTCAGGTGAGGATCCTGTCACCATGTTGTTTCTTGACTGGGTAGCATTGACTTCAGGCTTCTAGTCTTCAGAAGTGTTAGGAAACATATTCTGATTGTCTGAAATGGAGTGTTTGACAGTGACTGGTAATGGCAGCAGGAAATAAATTCAAGTGTCCACTCATCACAGATGCCTCTTTTAACTTGTAAGACAGGTATCAACCACCTGGAGGTACATTTTCTTATCCATCCTTATGTTATTGTTGATTACTAAGATGAACAAAAACTTTTCTTACTTTACTAGGAAGTTAAATGTGAGGACATGGTTTAAGAAAGACATAGGCCAACATGCGATATGAATATCATGAATCAGGCATACATTGGATTGAATTATTTATTGAATATGTCAATTGACTATGTGCTGCTCAGTTTTGGCATCTCCATGTTCTACAGGAAATGTAAATCCCTTCCTTGACCAAATCTACCTCCTCCATTTACCAGGGGATACCTTTAATCTCTTTTCTGTAGGGGTTTTTGCAGGCTCAGGCTCCAGGTTTGGAGGAGCAAGTTCAGCAGATAACCTCTCAGATGCAAATCCCCTGCATTCCAACTTTCACTTGGGTGTACTGTCTCCTGTAGCATTTCCTGCAGCCTCTCTTTTAGGGCATGGCTCTGGAAACAAAGATTAAGTGTTGAATTTAAAGATGCAGTGGCCTCTGTCTTTGGATAGTCTCCTTTCTTCAGTGGTGACACTCCTAGGGCTTTCCATATGTGACTTCTCTTTAGGTATAAGGAAGTATATTTAGGTATGAATAAGGTATATTAGCTGGCAATTAAGTCTTAGTATCACTTACTTACACATAATATGGTAGACAACACTACTTCGGGAAGTGTTCTTGATTCACTCATGCTTGGGGCAGGTTACACACTGAAATGAGAGGACACAAAGAAATGTGTGTGGTAGTCAACTAGGACTTGATATAGATTGATTCCAGTTTTTCAAACTGAACGTTGAAATCAAATGCAGATTCTTAAATTAACTTAGATAAGGACATTGCATGGAGTAAGGACAACAGGATTTATTAAATTTTAGTTCCATTAATTAAACTTTTAGTTCAATTGCCAGTATGATAAAATGTATTTCATTTTACAAGAAAAATCTTGGGTGTCATGAGATTAGATTAAGCATATAAAATGCTTTTTTGACCTATTACGTACGTTAGTTAATAAAGTCACTGAACATCGATTATGATACAGACATTATTTCATATGATTAACTGTTTAATTCAATAACTATGCTCGTTGCACACTCCTCACCTTCCATGGACTTCTGATATAAGTTTAAGAGGTTTTCTTTTTAATGAGTTGACTTTGCAATTAGCAGCATAAAGTGCACATTCCTAGAGGGAATCCAAGCTTCCCCCAAAGCTGCCCGTTAACTCTTTGCCTGCCTGGTTTGTTTGCAGCAAGATCTAGAAAGTTTTATCTCAAGACAGGATCAGCTGGGGCAGCTGATAGAGAAGTGGAAAGAAAGGAAGACTTGGGCTTCTGGCTGTGAGATGGTAATTGTTTGTAGACACTGGACTGGAGGGATAGGGTAGGCTAACACACAAAAGACTACTTCCGGCTCAAATTTCTCAAATTTCTTTACCAAGTTTCTTTCAGCTGAACTTTTCTCTTTTTTTCTTTCTTCCTTCCTTTCTTTCTTTTTTTTTTTTTTTTTTTTCTTTTCTTTGTCGGCGGCAAGGGGGTGGGTGGGTGGGCGGGTGGTGGTAGTGGTGGTGCTGTATAACCATTCTAGGAAGTATAGGAAGTAGGGTGTGTGCGTCCCGGGATGCAAAGTGCTTCCCCAAGCTTCTGAGTCCCATTCTCACATCTGGTGGTTGTCTGCAGCTGGGCAGGCCCGGCTGCAGGCTGCAGGGGACGCCTCCACCTTCCCACCCGGGACGTCCTGCACAGCCGCCACAACAACAGGCTCGCGCGAGACAAAGAGGTTGGCGCGGGGCGGCGCGCGGGGCCAGGGGGCGTGGGGAGGCCAGGGAGCAGCTCGGTGGGAGCCGTGGTGGAGACCTCCCGTCCGGCCTCCAGACTCAGTTCAGCCTTTGACCCTCGATCCCCCGCCGCTCCCCTGCAGGCTGCGTCCCGGGATCTGCTGCCCCGGCCACTGATCGCTCCTTTCGTTCCCAAGCACCGAGCGGAGCGCAGCACCACCGCGCCGGCGGCATGGCGGTGTCCTGGAGGAGCTGGCTGGCCAACGAAGGGGTTAAACACCTCTGCCTGGTAGGATGGAGGGCCAAGCTGGCCTGCCTGTCTGTCTGTGCTTCAGCCAGTTTGATTCATTCTCAGATTGTGCGCTGGTGGGATGAGAGAATTGGAAGTTTGAGGTTTAGTTTTCGGACTTTCTCACCTAACCATAACTCTATGCATTCCTGGAAATACTTCCTGCTTAACGCGAGGGAACTTTACTACAGATTGATGAGGAGCAAATGTGGAGGAAAGGGGCGCTAAGACAGCTTTTCAAACACTCATTTCCTATGCTCATCCAATTGCTTCCTTATATTGGGCATCCCATGGTCCATGATAATACCACTACTTTCTTATTCTCAGTTGGCACTGGCATTGGGGAAGTGAGGTATCTGTAGTTGATTAAGTGATCTGTTTGCTACCAGCCTTTATTTCAGTGCAGGGTCTGGGTAAGAGCAGGTAAGTGTGCTCAGAGCTGCTTTTCTACTTACTGACTGAACATGCTTCCTGCTTTCTGTACATGCTAATGAGGTTGCATCTACCAAGGTGAGTCTTGTGAGTGGCTTCTATCAGATGATTAGTTTTTTTTTTTAATTTTTTTTTTTTCTCTCTCTTTGACTGGTCTAGCTCGTTTGGCTGTCCCTAAACGTCCTACTTTTCTGGAAAACCTTCCTGCTGTACAACCAAGGGCCAGAATACTACTACATCCACCAGATGTTGGGCGTAAGTGAATCTGGGCTGACCTGGTACAGTGGGTTTCAGGCAACAAACTGCTACAGAATTTTGTCAGTACACCCATTTCTCATAGTAATATTTGCTGTAAACTTAAGAAACATGTGTTTCTCTCAGCAGTCAAGCTTTTTGAGTTTGGCCCTTTAAGGACCAAGAGTAGTATCTGCTAAATTGAGGTAAATGAACCTGTCAGACCAGGTTATTAGAGTTTGAGGGAAGTTGCTGGCTTTTTTTTTTTTTTTTTTTTTTTTTTTTTTCCAAGCTGCACTAGAGAGCTAGCCCTGAAGGGCTTGCTTCTCCCAGAGGACCAGCTGATGACAGACTGTTAGTCTACACTTATCAAGGCTCTCCGCCTTCCCACAAGTCTGTCCAGAGGATGTCAGCACTGGTTTTCTTTTACTGACAGTTCTCACAAAGTGAGCTGTTCTTTTTTTCTGAGTAGTCTTGGCTGGTTGCCATAGGTTATTGGTTAGGTCTGGTTCTGGTCTGAGGACAGTATCATACAAACTGCCCTGGCTTATTTCATGGTGATATTTCTCTTTGTTCTGTTTCTCATCTCATCCTTTAATTCTAGCTCTACCTTACTAGATCCTATGAATGGGAAGGTCCTCCAGGACCTCTTACTATGTACAAGGAGACTGAATTCTTCTAAGCAACCACACCAAGTATGAAAGGAGTTACACAATCTCAGGACACCTGAGCAAGCAGATTTATCATCACTGGAGAGGAAAACATATTCTCAAGAGGACACTTAATGCTTTGCTTTTCATAAATTTGTAACTATTTAAAATCACTTCAGTTGAATTCCGTGCTTCACGTTCATGATTGATGTACATAGGTTTATTGTTTAACCTTAGTTCTCTGAGTAGTGATTAGGACATATCAAGTCTGCAGTAAGCTGCAGATGAATTTACTGATACTTTTGAAACAGATTACTGTATTGAAGCTCTTGATTGTGACATCTTTTTAACATTTAATACCACTAGTTTTTAACTAGTGGGGTCAGAAACATTGATTCAGAAAAGAAAAAAGAGACCCCCCCCTTATTGAAGATTCTGAAATTAACATGGCTGCATTTTTTCATCTAAGTAACTTTGGTCTAGTTATCTAGAACTTTTCCTCAGGTTGCTTTCTAAATAGACCCAGAGAATACAATATTTACTGTTTTTCAAGTGCCTTACACTCGGATGCAAAACAGCCACCAAATCTCGCAAGCAAACAAAGCCAGCAAATAATTGTAAGTTAATAAACATATTAAGAAGAATTTCTCTGTTGAGTTACCAAGGACTCCTAGCTTTTCATTCTCTTTCTTGAAAACTCACTACTCACCAACTGTTTCAAGCAACAATGGTTCTGCTTGGAGGGTGGCACAGACATTAGGTGCTGGTAAGAATCTGGTTCATTAGCTGTGATAATTTGGAAAAAACATTCATCTCAGAGAAAGAGTAACTTATCAAGTCCTCTTCTTCAACCTTGATACAAGAGTTACAAATGTCAAGTAAAGCATTCAGTCTCACTCTTTGTTGTTCTCTTTCCTCCCAAGTTAATTGTCTATGTCTCCCTTGGATATATAAATACTTTTGAAATATATAAGCTATTCTGAAAACCATAGTATAGTGTAAAAACATGAAATAAACAATACTACCAATAGAGAGGCTGAGATAAGAGAAGCAAGATTTCAATATCATTGTGTTATACACAGCCAGACACTGTCACAAACAAACAAGCTGAAAGTGTATATAGATTGTACAATATTGGACCTATTTCTCCAATTACCAAATTAGAGAGACCATTGGATGACAATCAACAAATTTCTAATTCCTCATATTTTTGGATTTCAGTCAATTAGCATATGTTGGTAATATTAATTTTCATATTAAGATAAGGTAATTGTTACTTCCTGTTGTTTTTGTGGTAAAAGGTGGAATTAGGTTTGTGTGGATTTGTTGAAAGATTACTTTCTTGCTTCTTCTAGGGTGTAGTTTTGCTCCTTATGTTGATGTTTTCCATATATTATCCTTTGTAGGGCTGGATTTGTGGAAAGATATTGTGTAAATTTTGTTCTGTCGTGGAATATCTTGTTTTCTCCACCTATGGTAATTAAGAGTTTTGCTGACTTTATGGATAGACCATCTTAATACACACACCATTTTTTAAATGAATGTAACCTGCTCTCTGTGGGCTGAGAATAAAGTCACTCACTCAAGTCAAATAGTTTTTACCATAACAGGAAGTCTGTATCCAAAAATCAAGGCTACAATTCATTTCTGGGCATGACAGAACTGTCAACTCTCAGCTTATCTATGATGGAGGTAAAATCCTTTGGTGATGTGAGGGTCATTGAAGTACAGCCTTATTACAACAAAATCCAGTGTCTAAAATTGTTCTTATTTTGGGCTTGTACCACAGTAAGAGCCAAGATTTTAAACTCTACAAAAAGACTTTAAGTATTTTTTTTTTTTTTTTGATTTTTTCGAGACAGGGTTTCTCTGTGTAGCCTTGGCTGTCCTGGAACTCATTCTGTAGACCAGGCTGGCCTTGAACTCAGAAATCCGCCTGCCTCTGCCTACCAAGTGCTGGGATTAAAGGCATGCACCACCACCACCCGGCTTACAAAAAGACTTTATATATTTATGTTCATTTAAGAAAATGCTAGTAGTAATGTAGTACTTTGAAATATATAGTTAATATGTTTGGAGTTATTTAAAATTTATATTGAGAAAAATGTATGTATTTTCAGTATGGCTGTAGACAAGCATCTGCATAAAGCTGTTAAATTGAAAAAAGTATTATTTTAGTTTAGGCTGCCACAAGTTTTAATGATACCATAAAATGCCCATATATTATCTTTTTAGAACAGATCTTTTAAGAGGTGTGGGAAAGTCCATATTTTTAATAAGTGTTTTATTTCCTACTAGTGAAAAGCCTATCCGTACTGTCTATCTTATGCTACTGCATTTTACCAAAGTTATTTGTTGAAGGCCTAAATGTTTTCTCAGAAGAAACAAATTATGTTATGATAGCAAATAATCATATCAAAATAATTCCATGAGTGTATATTAATTTAATAAAATTGCACATGCAAGCAGGCCTTTATCGAGCGACTACTGTTAAGGAAAAGATCCTTCTGGGGTTCAAAAAAAAAAAAAAAAAGAAAACTCACTATTCGAAGTGAATTAATAAGCTAGAAGATTTTAAAATATGAGGTTAATTTTACTTAACACATAACTAGATGAATAACTTGTAAAAACAAAATCACATGAGAATTGTCCTGGCAGAATTTGTTCTGGATCAGGGTGCATGTGTTACTATCCAAATCTAGTTGTAAAAGCCGTAACTCAGCTTTGGAGGTTTACTCTTAACATAATAGAGACATTTCCTTTTTAAAGGAAGCTAAGCTAATTTTGTTAGAATCCAACAGGGTAGTTTGTATGTGCTTGGAAGCTGTGTAATTTGTTGTTGACACATAAGGTAAATTAAGATGGTGGGTACTTGCCCGTACATACAGGAACAGAAATAGTCAAACTCATTTTGAAGACATTTTAAAATATGCTCCATGTTTCTACTGTGATTCTGCATTAGTGCCTTTGATCAAATGATGTTACAGAACAGAGATGTCCAAGAACTGTGTGCCTGGCAGGGACTGGTTAAGTGATTGAAAGGCTCAGCTGGGTGATGAAGAATAGCAGCAAGCAGCCTGATGAAGAGAGGCCACTATACCTTAACTTTCTTGCAAACTCATGTCTAGTGACATCGGTGGACCAAAATTTCTGCCAGACTCCTTGTAAAAAGGAGTCACTTTCTCGTCACTTCTCACTTTCTGAAAATTACTTGTCATGAGTTCGGTAGTATTAATTTACCTAAGCTATTTACAATAGATATTTCAACTTACATATTGATGTTTAATGAACAAGAATGTCCATTCATAGCTTTACTATTGACTTTGTAAAGGAGGATTTAACATGCTTTTGTTGAGAGTCATCATCAGCTTATCTTTCTAGTCTTATAATGATTGTGGTATGGTTCCACAGGGAATGAATTTACAGTTTGTTCCATGACAAATACAGTACAATGGTGAAATATAATTAATTTTATAATATACATTTTGGTCTCCACGTTTTATATCTTTGGCATATCACTTGTTTAACAATTTTAAAGTTGCACAGGTGAAACAGCTCCACCATGACAGCAATGTAGAAACGATGAGGGATACACAGGTATTGTGATGTTTTAAGTCACTTTCAGGTAAACTTTAGATTAAAAAAAAGTGGTGGTAGCCTTAGAAATCAATTTACTTCACTATAAAACACAAATGGAAGGTGGAAGATGACACTTGCCCCACAAGCATGAAGTCCTGAGCGCAAAGTGCCCAGCAGGCACATAAAAAGTGGGGAATGGCCAGAAGCTCCTATAACTTCATTGCTGTGGGAGGCAGAGACAGCAGGACCACTGGGACTTGTTGGTGTTAGTCTAGCTCCAGGTCAGTGAGAGACCCTGTCTCAAGGGAGTGAGAGTGATAGAGCCAGACAGTAGGTGTCTTCTGGTATCTACATCCATGCACGAGCTCAAACACAATAGTGTGTATATACCACACTCAGGCATATACATACACACATATACTAAAAAGGTAGAAAAAAAAACACAAAGGGAAATAGTAAATTTGTTCTGCAAACATTTTGATAATGACATTAAGTGCTCAGATTGCTGTTATTTATGTATGAAATGTAACCCAGTTTTCTGTATCATAAGCTGGAAGGAACCACTGAATATGTCTTATTCCCAGAAAGATGTACCTATCTGGCAGCATTACCTATTAGTCACTGTTTGAAATCCTTACTTTATATTGAAGCTGATTATCTATGAAAGTTCATTTTTACAGGCAGTATTTCAGGCACTTTACCAATGTTTGTTTCAGCTAGGAAGCTATTCTAATTTGTTTTATAGAGGAGGAAATACAGAGCAGTGAAGCGTTGGGGCTTGCTCAAATGTCTTTGGTGGTGGTGGGGTCAATGTTACAGTGTTTTCTGGCCTCTTAGCTCTTCCATCATACTACCTATTTTTCTAAAGCTCTGTACTGGCCGATCTTAGGTTTGTATACCATTGGTAATAAAAATATGATACAAGACAAAGCAATAAGCTACAAGAATTAACTAAAAATTACCTTTAACCAAATAAATGAAAAGTGCCATTCTTTTGACAAGTAGCCGTGATTAAAAAAATCAAAGTGATATTTGACAGTTTGTCATTCAAACTATTTGTAATACAGTATGCTACACTGTTTTGCATCATAATATTCTGTTCACTCAGTAAAATGTTATTAGAAATAGTAGACTAGTATTTAGATTTTACAATGCTTACAGCCATCAAGCTGATTCACACACCTAAATGTTCTACACATACGTAAAATTTGTCTAATAACACAAATGAGTCTCAGCTTTTAAATTTAAATGTGGGAATCAGGTGTCTGTGGCATCTGTCTGTTTTTCCTGAGGTCTCAGGTAGTTAAGAAACTGTATCAGGTGGATTGTTTGAACTCTAGCAGCATGATAGTAGGACCCTGCCACAAGAACAAAAAATAAATACATTAATTAATTAATAAGAAAAAAATCAAAATTTAAGTCTCCTGGGGTAATCCTAGGCACAGTTCACCCATCAGGTCCCCAGGTATGGCACATGGCTTGTTTTGGGCATTTCAAGTAAAGGCCTTGGAGGTAGAATATTCTTGCTTTTATAGACAGGTAACCTTACCATTCTGCTTAAAACAAACAGCTAGTCAACCAATTAGCTCAGTTATATATGCCTCTGGGACCAATGAAATGGCTCATCAGGAGAGTAGGTAAAAGAACATGCTACTGAGTCAATCCCCAGGACGCAAATGTTGGAAGGACTGAACTAGCTTTCCCAAGTTACCCTTCAATCCACACACACACGCACACATACACACACACACACACACACACACACACACACACACACAATCTCACATACACATACACACACAAGATAAATGAAAAGAAAGGAAGAAAGAAGGAAAGAGAGGAAGAAAGAAACAGAAAGAAAGGAAGGAAGGAAGAAAGGAAGAAAAACAAGATAAAAACTTTAACTAGATCTGAATTTTGGTGGCTTTCTAGTTCCTTTTCATTGGACATTGAATGGCAAGGTGTGGGATGTAATTATTGAGCTAGGCCATAAAGCAAACAAACACACAAACCAATCAGAAAATCAGACAAAACCAAATCAAAACATGAAACATTAGAGTTCTGCTTCAGGATCTGAACTCATTGATGGGGGTCTCATTAGAATTTTGGGAATACTCATTTTCAACACTGGAGCGTTTGTTTTTCTTGCCAGACAGCTTTTCTTAGAACAAATTTAAAGGCTGAAAAACTTTTGACAACAGAGAAAATTAGATCTGAAGCACTGGAAGATTAAGAAAAGGTGAGATTAATTTGTTTTGACAGAGTTCTGATGATTATTAGTCACTGGATGGGTCTGATAGAGACAGAGGCATCATGGTCAAGGCTGGTTTACACTAAAGTTAATGTGCTAATCAGATCGTGCACTCCTCAGATGTTTAATTGTGGCACGCTGTGTAGTTTGGAATCTTAACATGGGTCGAGAGAAAACAAAGTATAAGGGAAAGCCAAGATAAGCATTCAAACAAACTAATAAGTAAAATTCCCTTCATTCATATCCCACTGGAACTTCTAAAATAAAGGAGTCTATGGAATATTAAAGATGAAACCTATTTCCATTTATTTATTTTAAGGAAGGTGAAATGTGGTTACTCATTTTTCCACATTAATCATTACCAATGTCTTGTGAGCCACCCTGAGAAAATTCGTTTTGTATTTTTTTATAGATATTAAGTCATTGTTTGCAGTGTTTGATTTCACAAACACCATTTTTTCCCCAATACATCTATCTATCTGTTTGTCTGTCTGCCTACCTACCTACCTACCTATTCTTCTGTCTATTTTTTAAAGGTCAAAATGAGCTAGACGCCTATCCCCATGGTATGGTCCTTGTCTAATACACCTGATACTCTTGCGTCTATTCCCTGCAAAATATGCTATTTAACTGGTACAAATATTTTAATGTGAACCAAGCATATATCTTTTAGTAATAGATCAAGTTGTCTTGGTTTTCTTTCTTTTTTTTCTTTTGATTTTTCAAGACAGGGTTTCTCTGTGTAGCCCTGGCTGTCCTGGAACTCACTCTGTAGACCAGCCTGGCCTCAAACTCAGAAATCCGCCTGCCTCTGCCTCCCAAGTGCTGGGATTAAAGGCATGTGCGCCACTGCCTGGCTTTTCTTGGTTTTCTACCTTATTTTCTCTACAAAATAATTTTTATGTAAATTATTTATTTTCTCAGTAGTTGTTTTGTTGGTGCCATGATGGCAACTTATTTGTTTCTCTTTTTCTCCCATATAACTCTCTCTCTCTCTCTCTCTC
>NW_022196904.1:76205317-76206158 GCF_008632895.1 Mastomys coucha
TCTCTCTCTCTCTCTCTCTCTCTTTTTCTCAATATCCTGTGGTGCTGATGTTTTTCTGTTTCTTGGAAAGTCTTAACTGAGATTTTTATGTAGTGGGGAAAAAGTTGTGAGTGTTCTGACTTTCTGTAAATTTCTACAGATATATAAGCATGGCATTTCTAAAAACCACCTTCTCATTCCTTGGGTCATAGCATAGCATTTTCAGAAGCAGCTATCTGCCTGCTCCCCATGGTGTCTGTGGTATTCAGATGAATAGCCCTGGGATTTCAAGTCAGTTTTAGTTCACAGCTTTGGTTCTGCTTAGGAAGAATATATGTTCTTTGAGTTTCAAAAAGGGCTTAATAATTAACTTTTCCTATTTATTACACAAAATATAAAAGTCAGTGTCTAGACTTAGACACGCATGGATTGAGCTTTCAATTCAGAGCCATTTTCAGGCAAGTGTTGATGTTGAAATGAGAAAACCTAGTTAGTGACAATTGAGGTTATATAATGTAATATTATATTATATTACATTAAAACAATCACATACTCTTTATCTCCTTATACTAGATAGCAAGGCATAGATTTACAGGGTTGGGAGTTTTGATTTTTTTTTTTTTATTGTGTGACTCAGTGGCTTCAGACAGTCACTGTGTAGCTCAGATACACTGACTGGCTATGAACAGTTATCCTTCCTCTGAGTACAATGATTACAGCTGAGTACAATGATTACAGCTGTGTACAATGATTACAGCTGTGTACAATGATTACAACTGAGTACAATGATTACAGCTGAGTAAAATGATTACAGCTGAGTACAATGATTACAGCTGTGTACAATGATTACAGCTGAGTACAA
>NW_022196904.1:76206168-76206623 GCF_008632895.1 Mastomys coucha
CAGCTGTGTACAATGATTACAGCTGAGTACAATGATTACAGCTGTGTACAATGATTACAACTGTGTACAATGATTACAACCGTGTACAATGATTACAATTGAGTACAATGATTACAACTGAGTACAATGATTACAGCTATATACAATGATTACAACTGTGTACAATGATTACAACTGTGTACAATGATTACAACTGAGTACAATGATTACAGCTGTGTACAATGATTACAGCTGAGTACAATGATTACAGCTGTGTACAATGATTACAGCTGAGTACAATGATTACAACTGAGTACAATGATTACAGCTATATACAATGATTACAGCTGAGTACAATGATTACAACTATGTACAATGATTACAGCTGAGTACAATGATTACAACTGTGTACAATGATTACAGCTGTGTACAATGATTACAACTGAGTACAATGATTACAACTGAGTACAATGATT
>NW_022196904.1:76206767-76212323 GCF_008632895.1 Mastomys coucha
CAATGATTACAACTGAGTACAATGATTACAACTGAGTACAATGATTACAGCTGAGTACAATGATTACAACTATGTACAATGTTTACAACTGTGTACAATGATTACAGCTGAGTACAATGATTACAGCTGAGTACAATGATTACAGCTGAGTACAATGATTACAGCTGAGTACAATGATTACAGCTGTGTACAGTGCTTCAGTGTGCATTTGCATGCTTTACTGTAGTTTTATTTTTCTAAAAGAGAATTAAGATTGAAGTGGTTTGTTTACTATTGCTCACTGAATCAATGGCTCTATCACAATTTACTCTCTTGATTCTCAGGCCAATCTTATCCCCCTGGAATGAATAGCTCTTTCTTAATTAGACTGGTGAGATGGCAAAGCAGATAATGGTGTTTGCTATATAAGCCAGGTGACTTGAATTAGAACCCTGGAACACATGCAAAAGTTGAATCTCTGATTTCCAGTTTCAGGCTGTGCCACATTTCATTCTCCCTCATCACACATCACACACAAAGACAAACACATACACAAACACACACACACACACACACACACACACATGCACACACATGTATAAACACACACACATACACACATGCATGCTTACACACACACACATATACACACAAAATATTGATAGACAAATTTAAAGAGAAAGAAGACATTAAACTTTACACTGTTATCAATCCGTAGCTTCTCATTTTATATGAAATGATACTTGAAAACATATGATGATCTAAGAAGTTAAGGAAGCTTACTGACTTGCCTTCAAGGTAAAATACATGTTTAGCATCAAGGTTATTTTTGATTCCTCTGGAACTGCTAACGAAGTATGAGGTATTTTACTTAGATAATTTCTAACTCCACACAGCATAAATTTAGGGCTCAGCATTCAGGTTCTTTTCTATATATCTACTGCTTCATTTTTTTTATACATATACAAATCAGCATTTAAATTATAGGCTGAGATGGATCTTAGCCTTTTATCAAATCTGCTTTCATTTGCTATGGAAATAGTAATATCAGTAACATTGCAAAATTGAAGATGTGGCATCTTCACTATAACTACATCATAGCTTTGTACTGATTGACTAATTTTTAAGTTAAATCATGAATTAGAGATTTTCAGTTTTTTATTTTGAAGCCAAGAAACTGAGTTATAGAAACTCTTTAACATGCTAGTCATGTTGTCAGACTGTAACTGTGTTCCTAACTGCTAAATTTTTATACTTTTGATTTTTATATTTGCTGATAAAAATAAACTGACTATATTTATTTTTCCAAAATATTGTTTTGAAATATGTATATATGTGGGATGGCTAAATGAGCTATTTAACATATACATTACATTACTTCACCATTTATGAGGCCAGTACTATAGTATGTCTTAGTAGTATTCAAGACTCTGATGGTAGGCTGCCAGAGTCACCATAACATTCAATACTGTTTGAATTTCCTAAAATCTTCAGTTAATTCCCTAATAATAACATGTGTGGTCTTTGACTCTTACCTCCTGCCTCTCCCCTGGGAATCACCATTTTATTCTTTGCTGTATGGATGTGGTATTTGCCTTCCTGTGTCTGACTTGTTTAATTTAATACACTAATCTCCAGACTCACCCATTGTGTCTTTCAAGTGTAAGGATGTGCAATTTATCTTGTTTAAACACAGACTTTCATTGTATATGTTCAATGTTTTATTTATCTCTTTATCTACTGACAGAAGTTGTCTTCTGCTTTTTTGTGCTCATGTGCTTCTATGCATACCATCAGGGTGGACCATACGGAACTGCCATTTTTGTAAGTCAGTAACCATCAAATGTCAGCCATTTTGTACAGTTCAACCTGTAAGAAGTGTTACCATTTATTGATCACACACAGTGTAGTGTTCTAGGTAAATTTCTTGGCTCATGTGTTCTTTAAACTTATTTAATCCATATATATATATATATATATATATATATATATATGTATATATGTATATATTGTATATATATATTGTGTGTATATATATATTGTGTGTAATATATACACAACATGTATATACTATATATGTATATAGTATATATATATATTGTATTTTCGAGACAGGGTTTCTCTGTATAGTCCTGACTTTCCTGGAACTCACTCTGTAGACCAGGCTGGCCTCAAACTCAGAAATTCTCCTGCCTCTGCCTCCCAAGTGCTGGGATTAAAGGCATGCACCACCACTGCCCAGCTAATCCTTATATTTAATTGAAATTTATACTTCATATCAAACTTTTATACTTCCCAGCAATAATTGAAAATAGAAATTTACAACATAATGAACATTGGAAAATTTAGGATCACAGTGGTTAGATAAATTCTACAGATTATGTTACAACATGGAATTCTCATATATATATTATGTAAATAGGTATTTATATTATATAATATATTTCTATAACATTATATATATAATATATAAAATATAAACATATGTATATAATATGTAATTATACATTTATAGTTCTATAATTATCTAATAAATTATGTAATATACACTATATATTACATATTATATAACATATGGGGAAGACAATTTGTAGGACTGTTTTTCTTTCTTGCTGTCTTATGCATGCATCTCAGGGATAAAACGTATGCTCCCAGGTTTTGCAGTGATTGTCTGTATCTGCTGAACTCTCTTGCAGGCCTACCTTCTTTGTTCTTAGCTGAGGTTCATACACATCCTCTGACAATGGTTCTGAATAGGATTGTTTGGATGTGTGTTTATGTTTGTTATTATATAGTTTCATTTGTCAATATGTGCTCAACAAAAGCAAAGTCAAGAATATTGCATTATCAAAAAATTTAGATTTATTTGTTTTATTTTTGGATGTGTAATTTGCCTCTCTATATGTCTTTGCATCACTCACGTGACTGGTATCTTCCAAGGTCCGAAGAAACCATTCATTTCCCTGTGAATGGAGTCATAGAAGGTTGCGAACCACCACATAGTTGTTAGGAAGCAAACCTAGGTCTACTGGAAGAGCAGCAAGTGCTCTTAAACACTGAGCCATTTCTCCAGCCTTCCCTGCTATTTTGAATTATGCTATTATATGACCCTTATAATTTCTTCATGTCCTTAAAGAAAATCAAATGAATGAACACTATGAGCAGTGGTATCTATTTCATTTTGATATTTTAAATGTCACCGAATGTGACTTCAGAGAACTGACTTTGTGAATTCTCAGGGTCTGTTTTTGTTTTGAATGCAGCAGAGGCCAGTAATAGTACTAGTGGTTGTGAACATAGTAGTCATTAAGTCCAAAGATGCTTTCCTTTGAGAATTAGTCAGCCTGGGAAAATGTGAGGGAGGCTAGTAGTACTGTGATATGTCACAAAGACCAAAGAGTTGCTATGGTCTGTTAATGTCATCTCATGGATATACTTAGCACTTTCTTTGTGTAGTCAGAGCAAAGCAGATTGTAGACTTCCAATCTTCTAACTTCTGGCCTGGGTTCCTTCATGTTCATCATGATAACTATTGTGTTTGTCATAGAAATAATTTTTAAAACTGCAGGACTAAATCTGGAGAGGAAATCACATTGTAATTTCTTATTACAGAGACCAAAGGTTTTAGAACTATTTTGCCGACAAGTTTGAATCATGGTCCAGACAATGCTGTACATTTAGGATTTGGATAAACCAGTGTTCTTTGAAATGAGATTTAAGGTCTGAAGATTCGATGAGAAAAAGCACGTGGAATGAGTAGTATCTGGAACATCAGTTCTTAGAAAATATAGAAAAGACTATGTTTATACATTAGTATAGACCATATGTATTATAATTACTATATAATGAAGCATTTTGGTATTGTAATGATGCTGTAGATACCATTCAATAGTATTATCGTGAATTATTCATGTTTATGAGTACCTGTGTTAAAGGGAATCCAATGGCATAGAGAAGGGAAGAATTTGCTGAGCATCCAGCAAATGGCTTGTAGGGCAGATTGGTTTGTCCTTTTCTTCATTATTATAGCATTTACAGGATGCTTAGTAAATAGATACTCAAAGATGAGGCCGTATATTAGCTGCTTAGCTGGAACATTTTTTTTTCTTGGATATTTTCTTTATTTACATTTCAAATGTTTTCCCCTTTCTAGGTCTCCCCTTTGGGAACCCCCTATCCCATGCTCCCTCCCCCTGCCTCTATGAGGGTACTCCCCCACCTACCCACTCCAATCTTCCTGCCCTGGCATTCCCCTACACTGGGGCATTGAGCACCTCAGGCCTGAGGGCCTCTCCTCCTACTGATGTCCAACAAGGCCATCTTCTGCCACATATGTGGCCAGTGCCATGGGTTGCTTCATGTGCATTCTTTGGTTGGTGGTCCAGGCTCTGTGAGTTCCTGGAAGGTCTGGCCTGTTGACACTGTTGCTCCCTCCATGGGGCTACAAACCCTTTTAATCTGAGTCATTTGGTTGACCACTGGTTTTTACTTGCTTCTTGAGAGAAGAGAAATATGTGTTGTGGTCATTGTCACAAAATTTGTAGGAACTTGGGTGATTGTGGAGTAGAATTTCTGTTTGTGGAAGAAGATCTTTTTCATTGAAGAAGTCCTTAAGAATGACTGTTATTAATATTAACTGAAGCTTGGGTTTTTCAACAATTAAACAAGAGAAATAGTGTTAATTTTATGAGATTGTTCTGATTCTTTAAAAGAAGTTAAAATAAGAGAGTAATGCTCATTGAAGCATCCTTGTGGGCTTGACATTTGATTATATTGTTACTATATTTTTTCCAAAGGTCCGAATATTCTTCAAGGTAAATCCTATTCATAAGAAGAAGCTAAGAAATAGAATTTAAACATGAAATTCATTGTGTTACTTTCAAAAGCGTGAAAATGTAATTTCCTTCTTTCCTGTTTTCCTTTACGACCATATATAGTAATTCATGTTACTATTTGGTATCCAGCAAACAAAAATATGTTCTAGCCATATTTGTGTTACATTGAGAATTAAGACATGAAAGTCAAGTGTTTTGGGAACTGAAACATCCCACAGCATCCAACAGATGCTAAGGGCATGGCGATGGTGCTGTGCCATAATTCCCTTGAAGAAACATTTGCAGAAAGACATAAGAGTAGGGTTATCCTTCCTGATGAAAAAAAAAAGAAGCAGTTAACTTTCAATGTCAAACACACTTCCATTTGCTGATGTGACTTCTGAAGTGTGATTTTGAATGTCTGTGACATGTCTAAGTAATAACACTTGTTTAGTAGCAAGTTACTTGAATAGGAAACATTCAGCACCTTAAGCCTACTTCTCTTTATAGTTTCATACACACTGAAGTTTGTGCTATGGTGAATTTTAATAGTGTGGCAGAATATTTCATATGTAAATAACTTTCCTTCCAGTACTGACAGTGGGAGCAATGGAAGAATAGATAGAGTGAAAAGAATATGGATTTTGATCAAATTTGTTTGTATGCATTTTAGAAATTAGAAAGCTTACTGTCTGCGATAAACTAATTCAACATTGTTTTATATGGTCAAATTTGTTTATATAGACTTAGAAATTCTTTTTTT
>NW_022196904.1:76212333-76217539 GCF_008632895.1 Mastomys coucha
TTTTTTAGACTTAGAAATTCTTAATGCTTTACAGAATATATTTAAGTTTACTTGAAATAACATATTGTAAAGGCAAAATGAAATGAGTTATATACTCAGAGTAAAACAATTCATATACCTGAGATTAAAAATATATTTTAAAATTAAGGTTTGTTTAAGAAATAATTTATGATGATGCTTTTTTTGACCATTCCTTTCTCAGTGATAAGGTTTTCAATGTCATGACTTCAAATTACAAATAACCATATTTAATGAAAATTGGAAAGCTCATTTCAGTTGAAAGAAAGAGACTTGCAGTTGCTCAAGCAGGTTCCATTTCTCCCATGCTATGCTTTTGTGTCTCCTTGTTCACCTGCCTCCTCAGTATGCTCTGCTTTTGTGCCTTCTCACCCTAACATCCCTGATTTCAAGCTGAATGATGGTGCCCTAAGGAAAGAGGGAATATGAAAGTAAGAAGGAGCCGGGTGGTGGTGGCGCACACCTTTAATCCTAGCACTTGGGAGGCAGAGGCAGGTGGATTTCTATGTTTGAGGCCAGCCTGGTCTACAGAGCAAGTTCCAGGACAGCCAGGGCTACACAGAGAAACCCTGTCTTGAAAAACCAAAAAAAAAAAAAAGAAAGTAAGAAGGAGCAGTTGTGGGAAGAGATGAGTTAGGATGATGGAGTGGCCTTGGCCTTTACCTACTGCTGATATTCCTTGTCGTGTTAACTTTATGAGGTACATGGGGATTTTGAGCTTTCTCAGATATTGTTGATTTGAGAAGCTGGAACTTCCAATTCCATTTTCAGAGTAGATCGAAGTAAGCGAAGTGAAAATATCTTTTGCTTTTTTTCCTATAGTTCATACTCTCTAAGGATAACACTTGGCAAACATCATCAATAGTCTATATTAGTAGATTTCAACTGATGAGAAATGACTCCCCTTAAATCCCAAGAATCTAGGTTTTCAAGAGGAAGGTCTATTGGTGTTTGCTCTCGGGAGTTGTCTGTATTTCATGTGTTAGATCTCATTTTGCTTTTCTGTAGGGTTGGAGGTGGGCCTCAACTGTAGAACCTTTCACTGAGATATTTTAGTCCTGCATATATTTTCAAATATAAGAGAGAAAATGAAATTCTTTGAAGATTTTAGTTTCTCATTGACTGAATCTACCATTTTAAAAGTTTACTTGAATAAGACTGGATGATTTTATTTGAATATGCCAAATATAAAGAGAAAATGCATTTTAAATGCAAGATTTTAGTTGTATAAAATTTAATTTGTTGAAGTAATTTTTACATCCATTTTAATTTCCATTGAAACCAAGTATTAGCCATTAAACATTTCTAAGCATGATGCAACTCTTAGCATAAGTGTCAAATATAGAATTAGTTATAAAATTCAGTAGTATCAATGGGAATGTGATATTGCATAAATATCACAAATTTTATTGATAGTTGATCAACTTATATAATCTTCAAATTATATTTTATGTTATTTATTAAAAACATGGGGTCTTGTTCATCAACTTCAAGTTGAAAATACAGGTGTCTACTTTGGCTTTTAATTTTAGAACGAATGTTGGGAAATTTTGAAAAAAGTTTAATGATGTGGAATGAGGTAAGGGTTGGTATGGTTATTTTGGATGAAGATTACCTGGGAGATCAATACATGCAGTGGTTATAGTCAATGTTCTATCCCGGATCCAGGGGAAAAACCAGGCCTAGCTTAGCTTTCAAGACAACCATGCAAACTCAGCAAAGTCTGTTGTATCCCCCACCCATCCCAACTCTGTTCCGTTCCCTGCTGTTGAAGGAGGAAAATACAGCAGTGTAATCTAACCAAATTCTCTAGCTCTTGAAACTTTGTTGTAGTAGACAGTATTAAAGATTTAGGGTGGGCCTAAACATCAACAACAAAGAAATGATAAAAAGAGATGATTCATTTGTGCAGTGCCTTTCAACTAAAGAAGTAAAGACTCTTTATGGATTTACAGGATGCACTTTTATTCCTTGAAGACAAGTGAAGGCAGATTTTAATGCTATTTAAATCTTCAGTTCTAGATTCTGGAAGCCAGTGACCTGAATTGAGGCCACAGGTGTTATTTGAGATACACATTTTATTGCTTTGTGGTTGGTGATCTCTTCTTTAATAACACTCTCTGTAGGAATACATAGATATGCTTATCGTCTTGAGTTCTATTCATGTTGAATATTAACTTTCCCAGACAGACATAATCTAGAAGTAAATCGCCGTTGCCCTAGGGGATTTGACACATGAAAGGCAGGTAGACATAACCTGACAGAAGTATCAAGTTCTGATATTGTTTTCTTCTCTAGAAAGAAAGAAGCTATAAGCTATTACATATTAGCTACATGTTCCATTCACTTGTATTAGACTTTTATAAGGAAAAGATACCATTTGCTTTGAAAATGAAAGAATCTTTCTTTTTAAAAAGGATAGAAAGAAATATAGTATCATGTAACATAGCGAAGATTTAGGTTGACAATAAGGAAATGTGGATACATGGTAGGATAGGCTTTAACTGATTGGCTATGTTCTCATCTTTATGAGAAAACAATTCATTAGCCTTTTATATTTATTTATTTAGTGTACATGCCTGAATAGTTTGTGTATGGAGCATGTATGTGTATGAGCATATAAGTGCATGTGTTCAAGCTAGAGAGTGAAATCAAAGTGTCTTCCTCTATTTCTCTCCACCATAATTTTTAAGATATAGTCTCTCACTCAACACACAGCTCAGTGATTGGCTAAAACATCTGGCCACTGAGCACCAGGATATGCCTATCTCGAGAACTAGGGTTACAGAGAGGAATCATTACACCCAGTTTTTACCAATACCCTAGGCAAGGAACTTTATGCTTGTGTGGTAGGTACTTACCTGAGTGATCTCTTTTCTAGTCTGCTCCATCAACTTTTCCTCTGGAAGTTATCACTTCTTTTGGAAACTTTCTTTTCCCTAGTCACTGTTTAAGAAAAGGAATCAACTGGAGTCAAAAATGATATGACAATTAAAAGTTCTAGGGCAGATTACAGACAGAAGCCTGCTAGGATTACTTGGACTCAGTTATTCCTTATTACAGCATGAACTATTTCCACTGAGTACAAAGTATAAGTCTTTTAATGATTTGTTACTATGATCTATTTTCTAGTTGTTCCCAGAATGCCAGTTATTATGATTTGATGAAGCCCTATCAAAAGTGTTATTGCTTGTTCTGATTTTTAAGTAGCCCTTAACTTATATGCCATTTTTGTCTTCTCCTCTGCTTCTTCCTCCTCCTTCCTCTCTTCCCATTCTCCACCTTCTTCTTCCTACTTCTTTCCCTTCTCCCATTTTTCTTCTTTTTATCTACTGTCTCTCTTTTCTCATCTCCTTATCATTTTCTTCCATCATTAATGATGCTGGGATCAAGCTCATGGACTAACACATACTAAAGAAATACTCCACTACTCAGCTAACTCTGCTTTTGTTTTTGGTATGTGTGTGTTGCTTACATGTTGTGGATATGCCTGCCCCTGTGTCCATTTATGGGAACTACAGGGAAACACTGTATGTCTTCTATATCACCCTTTACTCTATTTTTTGAGAGAGGATTTCACACTGAACCTGTAGCACACCGATCCTCTTGACTGGCCAGACATTGGGCTTCCAGGATTCACTTGTCTTTTCCCAATGTTGGAAGGTCAGGCATATACTATCATAACATTTTTGGGTTCTGGAGACTTAAATTCAGTTTTTTATACTTGTGTAGGAAGAATTTTATTGACTGACCCATCTCTCCAGCCCTTTATCACATGTTTTCTTCTCAAATGAAGTCTTGTTGCCATGGAACATCTATTCTGTTATAAATTCACATCCTTTTAACAATTTATTCATTGTAGAAACTAAATGATGAAGCCATTCACATTAGGAATAAATAATTGATTTATAGGCATGAGAATCATATTCTCTTAGATATTTTAGATTATGATTACAAAATAAACAAAATAAAAATAACAAATATCTACAAAAATTTAAATATTGTATAATAAGCTTCTTTGTGGTATTGCCTATTATCTGTATTTATTTGAAAACTGCATTTATTTTTGCCATTCATTCCTAAAAGGATGTTTTTTTCCAGTGAGTACCTATTTTAAATGATTGTCCCTATTAATGGCCATGCATTTTTGAGATCACCAAAAGTAAGAGGCAGTTCTAGCTTTGATACTTTACCTGTCCTGACACTTGATAACTTAAGGAGATGTGAAGAATCAATGATAAAATACTCTGACATAGACCTAGATGACCTGGCCTGCAGGTCACGTTATTCGGGGGAACGGGGAGGGTCACAACCTGTGAATAAAGAATGGGCGAGAGAGACGACAGGACTCAAGGAAGCATTGCTTGTCGAGAGTCATTTACTTAGTGTAGCCGACCATATTTAAAGCAAAAATCTTGGAGGGGAGGGGGAGAGGAAGGAGGGAGATGGAAGTTTACAAGATCTTCTGGGGTTGAGCTCCAGTGTGACAGGTGGGGAGCAGGTGGATGCCAGGTGGAGAGGGGGTGGATTTCCGTGAATGTTCTTTTGCCAGGGCCAAGCCGGATCCTTGTGATTTTCAGGCAGGATGTTAATCTCTGGGTTCACATCCTTGTGATTGTCAGGCAGGATGTTAATCTCCGGGTTCTCAATTAGCTGGGGCAGGATGTTTATCTCAGGGATCTCATGGTTCCCAAAATCTCCCCCTTGTCTGTGTAATAAGGTCAATTGGACCATCACAATGAAGTGCCCTGGAAGGAGGCTTCTCAACCTCATCTTTGAGGTCTCACGATGGGAGCCTGAGCCTGGTAGAGGGCAATGCTCAAACTCTTACCCGTCACTGGGTCACCCCCCCCCCCCAACGGGGCTGCCCTGTCTTAGGCGGTCAAGACTTAATGCCAGCTCCGTCTCTGACTTACCAGGTCCCTTGTCGTGGGGAGAGAGCCAGGGTGAGTCAGGGCTGATGGCCTTAAGCTTTTTTGAATAGAGGGGGAGATGGGATGGACCATTCTTAGCGAGACCCAAGGCAAAACCTATCTTTCCAGTGTCCTTCTTGTAAGACTGAAAGTTGAGAGGCTGGCCGAAGGGTGGGGAGTCTGGGGCACTCGGGGTCACAGAGATGAGAGCCTGCAATGGCTCTTCAGTGTCAAGGCGATGATAGTG
The DNA here is from genome assembly GCF_008632895.1 of Mastomys coucha. NCBI lineage: Eukaryota > Metazoa > Chordata > Mammalia > Rodentia > Muridae > Mastomys > Mastomys coucha. The sequence goes on from NW_022196904.1 coordinate 76,217,512, forward strand.
GACCTGCACTGGTTTGGTAGTAGAGTCA
>NW_022196904.1:76217550-76219477 GCF_008632895.1 Mastomys coucha
GGGAGATGGAAGTTTACAAGATCTTCTGGGGTTGAGCTCCAGTGTGACAGGTGGGGAGCGGGTGGATGCCAGGTGGAGAGGGGGTGGATTTCCGTGAATGTTCTTTTCCCAGGGCCAAGCCGGATCCTTGTGATTTTCAGGCAGGATGTTAATCTCTGGGTTCACATCCTTGTGATTGTCAGGCAGGATGTTAATCTCCGGGTTCTCAATTAGCTGGGGCAGGATATTTATCTCAGGGATCTCATGGTTCCCAACATCTAGACATTCCTTGGGGTGAAAAGAAATCACTGAGAAATGCTGCAGGCTTGTCAGAGTATCGGAAAAGGGGAGAAAAGGCACAGAGAGTCGCGTGAGTTGTTTGCTCTAACCGGTCCTCATAGAGAAAGTAAGCCTTGAGCGGGAGTTAGAAGGCTGTTACAGTTTGTCTATTTGTCATGGAGGCTGCATAAGGTCAATTTGTATTGCAGAAGAGATAGAACAGCGTGAGCTGGGAATAGGGAAGTGAGGTTGGAGTGATAATGTGGTCTAATTTAAGAGTGCATCTGGGAGCTAATCTGAGCCACATATGAAAATATAGCTTCATGGCCTTATGGCATCATCAATTTGGCTTGTCAAAACCAACAGGAATGTACATTGAGACAAAAACGGCTTGGATCAGCTGACATCTGTAGACTCACAAGACTTTTTGGTTGCTGTCAGCGGTCTCTTCAAGCTAGGCTATGCTTGGTTCCAGAGTAAGTCTGAGTTGCTAGAAACTCAGGAGCATAGAAGAAGACTGGGAACTCTTTGCAGTTAAGATACAGCAGTCCTAAATTCTAATCCTACACTTGAACTAGATTTCTTGAATATTTACTTTTAGTTACCCTTTTTTTTTTCCTAATGGAAGAATGTTGAAAGTCCATTCATTCATTTACCATCTAATAGTTGCTTAGAACTTACTTCGAATTTATTAGATGTATATGAGCAAAATAAAGCTCACGTTCATAACTGTAATGGAGACCCTACCTTCTAGAGCTGAAAATGGGAAGGCTGAAAGAATAGACAGTGAAGGAACTGGATCATGTTCATGGATGGCTAGAGTGGACCCTGTTGCTAGGGACCACTATACTAAATTCTGTTATTCAGTCAATCCTATATATTCCTTTGTGATATATGTAGTATTCTCTCTCTCTCTCTCTCTCTCTCTCTCTCTCTCTCTGTCTCTCTAGTTTTGATGTGAGAAAAGTGATATTGAAATAGAATAAGTATTCCCTTAATTCCCACAGCTAGTAAGTACACTTCAAACTTAAATTTGCTTGGCTTCAGAATGCACTTTAAACAATGACAGCAAACCTATCTGTGTTTTGAGAGGTCCAGAACAAAATTGTTTTCCTTTTTGAATATGTGTGTGTGTGGGGGGGTATATGATATGTACACACATGCTACACACATGTTTTTTTGTGGTATGTGGTATAGGCACATGTGTGTGTATGATATAGGTATGTGTGATTTATGAATGTATGTGTGTGGGTGTCCCCAGGTAGGCATGAGTGTGCATTCACTCTAATGCAAATGTAAAGAACAAGGTGAGATATTTCTTTCAATTTTATTTTCTTGGGACAGCTTTCTCATTGTACCTGGACCTAGGCTGGCATCAGATAAGCTGTCACTCTTTTGTTTTAAGTCCTGCAGTGCTATGAAGACATAGGGCCTTTTTATGTGGGTTCTAGGACACTGCACTCAGCAAACATTCTTACCCACTGAGCTATCTCTCTAGCTTGCCACCCATCATGAGATAGAAAAAAACCTAGAATTTTAGAAAGTCAACTGAAGGTATGTTTATTTTAAAATAGTCTACCAGATCATCAGGCATTTCTACCTGTCGCGACCACCCTCGACCAGCAAGAATGACGCAACACACTCTCGGGCTCTTCTCCTGCGGTTTATT
>NW_022196904.1:76219488-76224575 GCF_008632895.1 Mastomys coucha
CATCAGACTGGCGGGGGGGCGGCGGCCAGTGCCATCTTTGAGGTGTGGTGCTTCGCAGCTCTCCACATCTACCCAGAGTCAGATTTTTGGAAACTCTTGTCAAGACATACATGTAATGATAGGAAAGTGTGTGGGTTGAGTAAAACTTAAGAGCAGATGAATGAGTAAGGAGGTACTATGGTTTGGAGGAATACCACAGGAGGTGTCTAATTGCTATTCTTCTCTTTGCTATGATTTATAGTTAGGAAGGTGACTTACATGGAGGAAATTGGCTGTTTCTTCATAAAATATCAGTCCACTTTATTTAAATATAAACAGAATGATGATCAGATGACTTGCCAGTCTATAAAAGAGTTGTGGCTTTAAAATGTGAATGGGGGCATTCACTTGGTTTAGCTAAAATATGTCCATGAGAGACAAAAAAATCAATCAAAATTAACTTTACAGGGTAAAAAAAGAGAGATGTATTTTGACAAATATAAATACCAAATCACAATAAAATATGCTTCATGAAACTCTGAGGTGTTTTTGTTTTTATTGCTTCTAAAAATGGCCAATTGTTGACTCACCAAGAGGAAGCTACAAAAGTGACCAGATATACAAGCTTACTATTAATACCCTCTAGGCCTTTTAAAATGCCTTTAAATAACGGTTTTGCATAGCCTTTTATTTGTAGAATGTCACATTTCTACAAATTATGAGAGACATTCCTAGTTGGAGAAAAAAATTTTCATTTGAAAATTAGTTTAACAGAAAGGGTACCTGCTGTGTTTTTCTGGAGCCAGGTAATTCACAGATTTTTTTTATTGAAGTCTTTTAATAGATTGGCAAAAATTCAGATGGAGAAGCAAAACCCATACATGTGAAGCTTTAAATCTAGGCAAACTTAAGAAGAAAAGCAGAATGGTGGATTCACAGTCAATTTTATTTAGTGAGCTGCAGCAGGAGTAAATCCTGTATCTGTGCTCTCTTCATCATTTTTTTTCTTTCTAGTGTAGAAAAGAAGGGTTATTGCTTCATGGGGACTCCCAGAAATCACACTTATACATTGTGAATTCAAGGATAACCATTCATGGGTGTAATTGTCCTATAATATGGGATCTTAGGATGACAGCTGGCCACAGAGTAAGGAATATGGTGATCTTCAGTGCTGTCCTCTGCATCTGTTGAGGATTTGTTTAACAGCTGCTTTGAGAAGTATCTTAGATGATAAGCAACACTTAAAATTATTTCAGGAGTTATAGAGGCCACCAACTACGTTCAACATGAAAAAATAAAAATAAAAAAAAGATCAGGCCAGGAAATCATCCCCTTCTCAGACTCTCTTATCTTCTGTTTTAGATATCCATTTCAGGAAATTGTTCTACAGTGCAGCTGTGTGGGTGGAAGTTACCAGGAAACAGATTTCATCTCTTCATAAAGAAAATAAAACAGGGTTGACAGTGGACAGACTGCTGTCTCCAGAGGAATTAAAACAGGATGTTTCCTTCTGAATGCTGCCTTTCAGAGGAGAGACAGACCCTGGGTTGGATGGAAAGAGCTGAGGTCCTTATAGTTTTTAAAGAAAAAGTATGTTCTATAACAAATGATGGTGACTATGTGAAGTCTCCCTCCTCGGACTTCCTTCTAGTATGCACATTGAGCATACTCATTACTAAACACTAGTCCCTTTAGTGCCTACACCTCTGCCTAAAACCCATTTGCTCCTTGCTGTGTTCTGAATGTATGTACCCTCTCCCCTTTCACCACCATGACGATGGTTTTAAGAGCTGAGGCCTTTTGTTGATTAGGTGAATAGGCCATAAGGTTAGATTCTGTGAGAGACTAGTTTATACCATGAAAGAAGAAAGAATTCATGGCTATAAGGAAGTCACTCTTACTACCAAATCTGCCTTAATTGTGAACTTTGACACTCCCAGAACCATGAGATAAAAATATTTGTTGCTCATAGAATATTTAGTTTATAGCTGTCACACAGCATCAACAATGGACCATGTCACTCTAAACTGACCTTGGGATAAAGACAAATTCTAACCCATGCATGGTAAAGAATGATTATTTTACCGAGGACATTGAGGTGGTAGGAACTTACATTAAGTTAGCCTGTACTACATAGTTGTAGACAAGCCTGGGCTGTATAGACAGTCTACTCAAAAACAACAAAACAAACAAAAATAGAGAAAAAGAAAGGCTGGTATTATTTAATCTAGCATGTGCTCCAGCTGGTTCTCAAGCTTCATGTTGTCTAGTCCACTATTCTAATGCAAATCCATTGGCCAACTTTGTGGGGTGGGGATCATGAGTTATATAACCATGAAAGCCAGAAGTGCATGCTGGATCCCTTGAAAGTGGAGTTATATGAGGTTTTGACCACCATGTGGGTGGTAGGATCTGAACTCAGGGTCTTAAGAAAACTGAACCATCTCTCCAGGCTGTGCTCAGGACAGGCTTAGTTAGTCTTATATACATTATGCTCCCATTTGCCATGGACCATTACTCATTCTCTTCTTATATATAAGACATGTTTCATTTCTAGATGATTTTGATTTCAAAAGACTTGGATAAGGTTTCAGTGTTTTGTTTAATCAAGAGAAGCTTAATGATCTGTCATTTAGATCTAATTTACCTGTCTGATACACATACTCTATCTTTCTCATTTATGCCATTTGTTTCTGTTAAACTACACTTCTGCTTATCTGACAATTTGATAATTATCTAGGTCTCCTACTACAATATAAAGCACCCTAAAACTCAAAATTACTTTCTATTTAGTTTACAAGTTGTGCATTGGAGTATGTAGCACAGTAAATATGTGATTAATGAATAATGCAACTGGAGCAGATAATATTTGCTGTAGGCATCAAGAAAAGAAGACTCGGAGAAATAATATGAGATAGTGGCCCTAACCTGCATTTTAAGTTATTTTCCATGTTTCACAAACTCCTAAAATCTAGTATTATTTGATTATTATATTATATATTTCATATTATATATTTTATACTTATATTATTTATTTCATATATCTAATATTTATAATATTATATTAGACTAGCTTTATAGGCTATTCACTAGCTACAGATAAAGGCTAAGTAGCATATTTAAACTAAGAAGCCCTGTGTTTAAAACTTCAAGAGCTTGTGCCCATATGTTATATTGTACCATTTTGTAATTGGCCAGTTAACAACACATCATAAAGAGGATAACATAAAAAGCAGCTGTTGGTTTCTTGTTGCTGTTGAGTCTGGCTTATCCAGGAACAAGCTTCCAGTGTGTATGGGGAGGAGGAAAGCATCTTTAGGCCTTGCAAATGGCTGCTTTAGAGGTGCATTTAACATCATGATGAAAACCAGTGGACATAAACAGACATGCAGACAGATGTGGAACATGAGATAGTCTTTTCTTCTCTAGGAGTTCTATTTCTTTCCTGGGTGTCTGATTCCTTTAAGCTATTATTTTCCAATATGATGAAGAATTTCCCATGAGAGCTAATGCTTCAAGAAATAAACTGGGTTGAAGAGGAGAAGAGCAAGCAGTCTATAACAAGAATGTATGCCTATCTACTCATTTAAAGGGTATTTGCAATCTTAAAATTACATCACACCAGAAATTCTCAGTTAATTATCTGTCCCTGGAACTTGAGACAAACCATGAATTATGAAAATCACACTGCTGGAGCCATGAGTCTCTTCTTGTGTACTCTTTGGTTGGTGCTCTGGGGGTACTGGTTGGTTCATATTCTTGTTCCTCCTATGGGGTTGCAAAGCACTTCAGTTCCTTGGGTCCTTTCTCTAGCTCCTTCCTTGGGGACCCTGTGCTCACTCCAGTGGATGCCTTGATCATCCACTTCTGTATTTGTCAGGCACTGGCAGAGCCTCTCAGGAGACAGCTATATCAGTCTCCTGTCAGCAAGCATTTGTTGACATACACAATAATGTCTGGCTTTGGTAACTGTATATGGGATGGATCCCCAGATGGGACAGTCACTGGCCTTTCCTTCAGTTTCTACTCCACACTTTGTCTCTGTATCTCCTCCCATGGTATTTTGATTCCCCTTCTAAGAAGGACGAAAGTATCCACACTTTGGTCTTCCTTCTTCTTGAGCTTCATGTGGTCTGTGAATTGTATCTTGGGTATTCCGAACTTCTGTGCTAATATCCCCTTATCAGTGAGTTCATACTATGTGTGTTCTTTTGTGATTGTGTTACCTTACTCAGGATGATATTTTCTAGTTCCATCCATTTCCCTAAGAATTTCATCATTTTTAATAACTGAGTATTACTCCATTGTGTAAATTTATCACATTTTCTGTATCCATTCCTCTGTTGGACATCTGGGTTCTTTCCAGCTTCTGGCTATTATAATTAAGGCTGCTATGAACATAGTGAAGCACGTGGCCTTATTACCTGTTGGAGCATCTTCTGGGTATATGCCAAGGAGTGGTATATGAGTGGAGCTCATGGCTCCAGCCACATATGTAGCAGAGGATAACCCTGTGGGACCTCAGTGAGAGGAGAGATCCTTGGTCCTGTGAAGGCTGGATACCCCAGTGTAGGGGAATCCCAGGACAGGGGAGCAGAAGTGGGTGGGTTATGAGCAGGTGAGGGGGATGGAATAGGCGGGTTTTCAAAGGGGAAATAGGGAAAGAGGATAAAATTTGAAATGTAAATGAAGAAAATAGCTAATAAAAATGTCATAGAGAAATAAAAATAAAAGCTATCTGAATCATCTTTCTAGGAAAAAAAAAGAAAAGAAAAACAAAACGAAAAACAAACAACAACAAAAACAACCAAAAACAGTATATCACACTGCCCTCTAGTGACAACAGGCTTCCTCACATGTGGAATCTTTAGAGAGCGCAGTTCAGGATGTGGATGTTTGCGGGCCTGTGGCAGAATAGTAACTAGATAAAAATGAGTAGACTTAGCGAACATATCAGTGTAGAATATTACTCAAGAAATAAGGAGATGAAATGTTTTTCCATAATACTATTTTTAAAGTATCTGTCTCCATTCTCCTCATTCTCCCCACTGTTTTGGAATGTATGTATTTTATACTCTGGGAAAGTTTTGTTTTAGTTTTTTTTTTTT
>NW_022196904.1:76224585-76226401 GCF_008632895.1 Mastomys coucha
TTTTTTTAAGTGTATTCAGGAAGCATATGTGAGGAAATGAATCACTGGTAAAATTTCCAGTTGGTTTTTGCATCATAGAGAGGAAAAGAATTCCAAAATAAACTCTGTACTTCCCAAAGGAATATTTAAAGTCTCTTTGATTTGAATTACTGTGTGATTTAATGTAAACACAATAATTAAACACTCTCAGCCATGCAATGACTAGTAATTGAGAAATGTATATTTTTCTATAAAATATTGAACCTCCAAAGGAAATAGACATAATTTATTTTTAATCCTGAACTTTTATGTTGAATTAGATCTTAGTTTACACATTTCAAGAGATATATTGGTATATTAATACTGCAAATAAAATAATCATCTAGAATCCCTGGGGTTAACATTTTCTTATCATATCCTGATGCCAGATCAAAAGAAATAACAGGACATTTCTTGGAAGTCCTTGATAAACAACAAACCCTTCACTCTGAAGTGATAAAAACTTTTCTGACTGAGGTGAGAAAATTATATTTAATGTCTTCATTAAACAGTCCAGAGAAAATGATGTTTATGTATCCACATAAGTATACTAACTGAAGTACATCCCTAAGTTATTGTAACTCCTGACGTGGAATAGCCTGGTGGACATATTAATTACTTTTTATCTCTTAAGGGAAATTCTTGCTTTTTATACAAACACTAATTTCCCCATCTATTCTTTGGGAGCAATAATTCATATATTGAAACAACCTTATCTTAGTAGAGTCAATATTTTGCTAAGCACTAATATGGGACTCTTGGGGGCATGGGCACATTAAAGTCAAGGAACACATCTGTTTTGTACATACAGTATTCTTTAAGCAGGTTCATTTGTTGCCTACTCCTGGAAAAATGTACAGATGGGACCTCATCATTTACTCCTGCCGGTAGTACTTGCTAGAATGTAATTGAATTCGGTATCTGAAATCTGGGTCAACACCAGAGAGTACCAAGTTTCCAAAATATGTGTTATGCAATCTGATTGTGAAGTTGTATGAATAAGAGAAAGGTTATCAGTGATGAAAATCAATTACTGATCTTGAAAACAATGTTCCTGCTATGGATATCAGCATTTTATTAAGTTCTTTCTGCATTGCAGGTAATAAATTGAGTTCTTCCTGTGTATAACTTCCTTTGTTTATTGTATTTTATTTTGTTAGATTTTGTTGCTGGTGTTGTTGTCAGGGTGGTTTTGAAGCAAGGCTTCACCATACAGCATAGGCTGGGTTGAAACTTATGTATCTCTTCCTTTCCTTGAAATTTGCTGCCCTCTTACTTCTGCCTCTTAAGTGTTTTGGTTGTAGACATTCAACACCATTCCGAGCTGCTTTTTACTGTACAGAATCTACTCTCTATTGATCCTCAGCTCTTGGAACACTGTGATACTTGAGGTATGGTCTTAATTAATGTTTTTATGCTCACTAAAATTCTAATGTAATTCCATGGTTGCACTTATAATCACAATGTTTTACATCAGTACCCTTGTAAATCCTTTATCGTAAACATGCACTTTACTTTTGATACTTTGCAAGAGATTCCCATTACCATGAAGCTTGGTTTCCGTGTTAGTCTACTATTGAAACAAAATACTTAATGTTTCCTATACCCACGTACTACACAATTTTTTAAGATTGATTTTGAGCATTTAATATTTTTAGAAGTGCTCACCTGTACTAAATACTTATATTTAAGCTAACCACTGCAGAATGTATACACACACACACACACACACACAGCTCTTGAAAATTCATAAATTGTTTTTGATATTTAAGTTTTTTTTTTTTTGATATTTTCTTTA
>NW_022196904.1:76235773-76261651 GCF_008632895.1 Mastomys coucha
GGCAACCAAGTTTTTTTTTTTTTAAAAAAATATCTTTAATCTTCTTTTACACTCCAGTCATTTCCCTTCTGGTCTGCCCTCAGAGAGTTCCTTATACCATTCTTCCTCCACCTTCTCCAAGAGGATGTTCCCACCCCCACCCAACCCCATCCCACCCCACTCCTCCCCACCAGGCCTCTCCATTCCCTAGGGCTTCAAGTCTCTTGAGGATTAGGTGCATCTCTCACTGAGGCCAGTCTAGACAGTCCTCTGTTCTATATAGTGTTGGAGGCCTCATACAAGCTCCTGTATGTTGCCAGGTTGGTGGTTCAGTGTCTGAGATGATCTCAGGGGTCAGGTTAGTTGAGACTGCTGTTCTTCCTATAGGGTCACCCTTCTCAACATCTGCCAGCTTTTCCATAATTAAACCACAGGAGTCCCCAACTTTAGTTCATTGGTTGGGTGTAAGTATCTGCTTCTGTTTTGGTCAGCTGATTGCTGGGCCTCTCTGAGGGCAGCCATGCTAGGCTTCTGTCTCTAAGCATACCATAGCATCAGTAATAGTCTCAAGCTTTGGAGCCTCCCTTTGAGATGGATCCCAATTTGGGCTGGCTACTGGACCCCCTTTTCCTGTCTCTTCTCCATTTTTGTCCCTGAAGTTTCTTCAGACAAGAAAAATTCTGGGTCAGAGCTTTTGACTGTGGAATGGCAACCCCATCCTTCCATTTGTTGCCCTGTCTTTCTACTGGAGGTCGACTCTACATGTTCCCTCTCACCATTGTAGGGAATTTCATCTCAGGCCCCTTCCCTTTGAGTCTTGAGGGTCCCTCACCTCCCAGGTCTCTGGTACATTCTAGAGGGTCCCCTCACCTCCTACCTCCCGAGGTTGCCTGTTTCCATTGTATTGGCCCTCAGAGCTTCATTCCTTTATACCCCCAATACCTAATCATGTTCCCACTTCCCTCTCCCCTCTCCCACACAGATCCCTCCTTCCCTCTGCTCCCCATGATTGCTTTCTTCTTCCTCCCAAGTGGAATTCAAGCATCCTCACTTGAGCTCTTCAGCTTGTTAACCTTCTTGAGTTCTGTGGATTGCATCCTATTCATTCTGTACTTTTTTGGCTAATATCTACTGATTAATGAGTTCATACCATGCATGTCCTCTTGAGTCTGAGTTACCTCACTCAGGATGATATTTTCTAGTTCTATCTATTTGCCTGCAAAACTTATGATATCCTCTTTCTTAATAGCTAAATTCCATTGTGTAAATGAACCACATTTTCTGTATCCATTCTTTCTTTGTGGGACACCTGGGATGTTTCCATCTTCTGGCAATCACAAATAAGGATGATATGAATATAGTCACTCATGTACCCCTGTGGGATGGTAGGGCGTCTTTTGGGTATATACACAAGAAGTAGCTGTGTCTTCAGAGGTAGATTTCTTTTATGCCTGAGATTTCCTCTTCTATTGTATTCTGTTGTTGATGCTTGCATCTGTATTTCCTGACCTGTTTCCTTGGTTTTCCATTCCCTTTTTTAGGGTCCTGGGAATTGAATCTAGACGTGAGTCCTTTGAAAGAGCAGCAAGTGCTCTTAACTGCTAAGCCATATCTCCAGTCCATTTTTGTGCTTTATTTGGCAGAAACTTAGTGCTATTTTGTGTCTTAAAAATATGTTTTGATAATTTGATACATAGTACTAGATTTTCAAAATTCCCATGTGTCCTTGCCTCTCCAACTCCTCTTTTGTTCTCTACTCCCTATATTTCATTTTTATTACTTCTTCCACAATTATTTTCTCTAACAAACATATATAGCTTATTGTGTCCATTTACTGTTCTTTGTATACACATTGTTAGGACTGGCCACTTAGGATGGGATAACACACTGAGTGCTCTTTCCTTCAGAAGACTGATTCTTCATTGTCTGTAGTCAGTGATTAACTGTAGCTCTTCATCTAGTGATGAACCTTATAAATTTTCCCCAGTTATGTTGAGACGTCAGCTTGTCTAGTCATTTTCACATCTTATTTAGGTGTCCATATTATTGAGATTTCATTGGTGCAACATCATTTTCATGTTGATGAAGATTCACTATCTTACATCATGAATCCTAGTCCTTTGCCTTGTATAATCTTAATATTCCCTTTTTTTGTGATGCTCCTGAGAGGTTAGATGTGTGTAGTTGTACAATTTGTAGCTGGTAATCCCATGGCTCCTTACTCTGTGTTTTGTCTCTTATGGATTTCTGTAAATACATCATCTTCCTCACAAATAAACTTTTTAAATAAAGGGTGAGACACACTTGTGTTACTTTTATTTTATTTATTTATTTGTTTATTTTGATTTTTCGAGACAGGGTTTCTTTGTATAGCCCTGGCTGTCCTGGAGCTCACTTTGTAGACCAGGCTGGCCTCGAACTCAGAAATCCGCCTGCCTCTGCCTCCCAAGTGCTGGGATTAAAGGCGTGCGCCACCACCGCCCGGCTGTACTTTTAATTCTTTAAGATTACAACTTTTGCTTATTAATTCTAATTATAAGCATATCAGCTTAAGATTAGTTAATTCAAATTGTTTAAGTAATGGGTTTATGTGGTTTTTGTTGCTAAATTCTAATTGAATTATAGTGTTGATAAAATGTACTTTATTTTCTCTATATTTTAATATGAATACTTATTTTATAACTCATTTTTAGAGTTAACTATAATTTGGTGATAGCCAGTTAAGAAACAATATGATTAGATATTTCATTAAAATAGTCTGTATCCAATATTTGTATCATGAATATTAATCCTAATAACTCAATGACTTTCAAAACATTGTGTATGTGTGGAATCAATTGAATATTGCTGTTACAGAGTACTGTTGTTATGTTAGGGCTTAGCACAATATTCTATGAAGATAAGATCTTGCTTTTGACAAACAATACAGGTATGAAGAAGCAGCAGACAAAAGCAAGTCAGTGTCTGTAACCATGGACTCGAGAACCAGGCATAAGGCAAGATTAGTTACTGTACAGATATTGTTTCTCTATATGAATGGATTTGTGAGAATCAAGGCCATGCAGGGAAACTTCAAGTTTGATGCCTAGTCAGACACACATATATTTATGATTGTACTAACTGAAGAGGGGGTGGTGCTGGCAAGAACTGCAGTGGTAACTCATAACCCAAGAATGCAGTGAAACACACAGTCTTGATGGGAGATGAAATTCAAGATCTTGACTTGGCTAGTGAGTTATATTGGTAACTGAGACATGATGTATGTGGCTCATGGGAACTATTGGTGCTAGCTTGTTCGGTTTCAAGATTTTCAACTATAGCCTTTGATGGCTATCTTTTTTTTTTTTTTTAACCATGTTTTTAATATGAAATGAAAAGACATAGTCTGAATAAAGAATTTACCTTCTACAATTTCTGTGGTTCTGGGCAAATGATTTCACTTTTTCAAATCTGAATAAATCATCTTCAAAATTTGTAGAATAGTTTCTTTCTTATAAAGGTTTGAAAACATCTTTTATTCATTGAAGTACATAATATGCTTCAGATGATCAGCAGTGGTCCCAACTGCCCAACTGCTGTTCTACATACATACTATGTCAGCTTTAAAGAGGTGAGATTGTTGTTGCTTCTTGGTTTATGTGTATTTATAATAATCCCATTTATATTTCTTATAAAATTACATAAATTAAAATAATGTAATGGTTGCCTTCATTTCTTGCCTTATAAAAACATATCATAGCTAACTAGCTTAAGACTTTAGTTTTCCACCTAGGTTGCATGTTTGAATCATTTGGAAATATTGCAGAAGTTGTATACATATGTTACCACAATACTGACCTGAGAATTCCTGGCTAAGTAGCTCTCACTTTTTTAACAGCTTATCATCTATAGGGTGACAGAAATTACCTTATAGGGTTGATCTGAGGATCACCATAAAAATCTGTTCCAAAGTAGCTAAAGCAAAGTAACCTTAATTTTAGACATGTTGTGCTCTTAGGGAGATCTGTATCTACTAAGAGAAAGAAGAGAACACAAAGGAAGTCAAGTGACAAGATGTCATGTATTGAGTGGAGCAAGAGAAGTATGTTGGAAATCCCATTTCCTCCACCACTTAGTCAATTCTTTTTTTGAGGGAGGGTCGTTTGTTTTGATTCAAAACAAAACTAGTTATAGAGTGTGAGTCCATGACCATATGTGGATTATAAACCCTGATAAGTGGAAAAATGTATTTGAAAACAAAGAAAAGTTTTTCATCAATAGTTAACATTGTTGTTGTTGTTGTTGTTGTTTGAGACAGGGTTTCTTTGTGTAGGCCTGGCTCACTCTGTAGACCAGGCTGGCCTTGAACTCAGAAATCTGCCTGCCTCTGCCTCCCAAGTGCTGAGATTAAAGGCATGTGCCACCACTGCCTGGCAATAGTTAACATTTTATTCATATTTAAAGTTTAACAAATAGTTGAGCCTAAGTGAGAGCAACAGAGAGGAACTTGTTTTCCTTCTTTTTTGAAAGAGAGTCTCAGTTGTAGCCCAGGATGACCTAGTATTCACAACCTTTCATCATCCACTTCCTAGGTACTAGATAATATGATAAGCTAGTTTAAAATCTTTTGTTTTAAATCATTTATCTTGAAAAGTAGACTTCTCTACACTCATGAAGCTAGACAAATTTTGACTTCATTACCAGTGGTCATGAAGTATGTGTGGGCCCCCTAAGCTCTCAGGTAGAGACCCAAGTGTACACATTATTGTGGATCTGAAAGAGTAACTTCCCTTGCAGCCATGTTTAGGGACTATCTTGCCATTGATCCAAGAGTCAGTGAATTCTTGCAAACCTTTGGCCACATGTTACTATCATTGTCCTGAGGAAAAGCACTAACAAAATGTCCTGTTCTCTTTTTGGCAGAGGATTAGAGAGCAAGCACAGGACAGACCCCTAAGCATTGAGCCCAATGTGGGGGTCAGACCTTCTCTGAGATTTAGCCCCAGAAGCTTTCTCTGTCTTTAGAAAAGTCAGGGTTCTTCTGCTTCACACTGAGATCCGTCCAGAGAGCTGTTCCAGTTCCCTTCTAGACAAATCACAACACTTCCTGACATGTCCTGGTGGCTTTCTCTAATTCAGCTATAGTATTTTCATCTCAGGCTTCTCTAATAGTCAAAAATAAGAACAAGGACTATCTTATGTGAGTGGAACCGGCCTGCAGCCCCACTTAGGTCTGTGTTCGCTTCAGCTGGAGGTTAGATACGGACCTGGAAAACAAATGGGTCGGGGAACAAAGAGAACGGACGCCAAGTAGGTTTTTATCAAGGTATTTATTTACTTGGGGATATTTTGAACATTTATAGGCAGGCAATATTGAAACTGTATACAAGGCAGCAGACAAGAGACTCTGGAACATATTGTGTGTTTTACAATACTGAAATAGTGGAATTGCAAATGACCTTAATAATGCCAAGAAATAGTAAATGTTGATCCTAAGTAGGAAGTGATGTATCTTTTTGTTGGTCTGCTTTGATTATTCTACACTGTGTGTACATACAGAGGCTTCACGTTTTATCTAATGAATGTGTACAGTACTTATTTGTCATTTTAAAAAAAAAATAAGATTTAAAAAGAAGTGATAGAAGAAGAGTGTTGAAAACATGATAGGAGAGTACCAAAAGCAATGGAAGTCCTAGTAACATTGGGATGTTTCCAATCCTCAGACCAGGGAAGCACTTAAGAGGAATAGAGTTTAAGATGAAGCTATAGAAAAATCAAACTACTGGGTAAAGAGCTTGGAAACAAGTGTGTGAGAATGAGTAGGCTAAGCACAAATGAAGAAATATCAGAGAGAGGGAAGGACACAAATTCAGTTTCTTTTAGAACTCTTCTGAGCTTATCAGTGAATATAGATTTCTGTGCAGCTAGATTGTGGAGATGTAGAACACACTTGAATGAGATCTCAGGCTTCTTCCAGCTAGGATAGTATAAGAAACTGACCCTGAAATGGAAAACCATATTAAGGTGATTATATCACTAGCAGAATGGAGAAAAATGTTTTAAGGCCATTGAGAGCAGAAAGAAATTGTTTCAGAGCTTTAGTAAGATCAAAGAAATTCTACAGCATTCTTAAAGGAGTTGTCATTTAACATGGTCCTTAGTGATCAGAGGGATACATGCAACTTCAGATCAAGGCTGCTTTTCCTTTGTTCTTGATTCTGTTTTGACCCTTGCCTTATTTGTTCAGCTAGGATTGTGTTTAAGCAGAGCTTCTGCATCTGTCCTGAACCTCAACTGCAGCCTTATCCTGTTACCCATGTGCCGGACAGTCCTGGCTTATCTTCGAGGATCACAGAAGGTACAAGATAGAAAATCTTATTCATGAATTTCTATGGCAAGATCTCATGTCATAATCACATATTAGTTGTCCTGTTTTTATGAACTAATTTTATTTAGAATATCTCTTCTCAATGCTTGTAAGGAACACATTACCTGTGAAAGTGGTCAGAAAACTATTCTGTAAACTAAACTAGGGAAGAGGATCACAGACATATTATCCATCATGCTTTTAAGTACTATGTTCAGTACTATCATGACTACTAACAACAACTCTACAATCAGATACTATTGGTTCAATTTAATCTTGAGAACCACTTGAAGTATAGAAAGTATGAACAAACTAAGATTAGATATAAAGGAATGACAGACCTAAAGTTAATTACAGTTCTTAGAGCTTCTATATTGTATGAGACCTCATTGAGATTGATATTTTATTTAGAAAACCCAGGTAAGCAAACCAGGGTACTATGTTCTTCGAATATTGTACAAAATGATTCCTAGTGTTTGCAATTTCCAGCTGTTTGACACACATGGCTTCTTGTGAACTATGCAAAAGTCTTAAATAGATGACTGTATTGAATACTGATCCTCAATTCAAATGGTTTTTTTTTTGTTTTTTGTTTACTTTTAAAATGAAAGGAAGAAGAAAGAAAACTACTTTGTCACTTAAGAAACTACAATTTGTCTCTAATTAGTGCTTTGAATAAGTGTGAGAATGCATGTTTGTATGTATGTTTTGATTTTTTTTTTTTACTAAAATAATCAGGGGTACATAGATAGATAATTATGTTTTCAGAGGTTTTAGTAATCTTTGAAGTGTGTAATGCTGATTTACTATATCAAAACTTCTTAGATTTTAAAGTAATTATATTTGGAAGCCCTTTATTTTTGCAGTCATTTATGGAAATAGCATTCCCTAGGTTGCCTACTATTGTTCAATGCTAGGATTTGATCTCTCTGATTGGCCGTTGGCTTGGCATTAAGAGAAGGACTATAAGTGCCAGAAAGTAGAAAGTTCTCTTCTAGGTTTCTCAGTAGGTAATAGCTCTTAAGGAGTTATTGCCCAGTATGAAGCACAGATATTCAAAGATTCTTGACATTTATTTTTTTAGGAGATCAAGAAAACATTTAAAACATCAGATCCATTGGTCTAACTTAAAAATAACCTTAGTTTTTTTACAGCACAAGGGATATCATATATCCTATAAAATTTAATCTTAAAAATATATATATATACCAGGTTGTCAGAAAGTTTTCTCTGACTGTGGTCCAACAGAACAAATGCTCATGACAGTTGGGGACAAATGCAGCATAGACATTTATGCAAAGTGACATTTTGTAGGATCCCAGTGCGTTTTCTAACTTTCTCATCTAACACTTTATGTTTTTCAGGTTTTTTCAAATAAGTAACATCTTTTCACATTCACTGGAATGGTTTCAGTGACTAGTTATGCCACGGTTCTCTCACATTTGACTAGAAGGCTTGTGTTATAGTTCCAATATTTTTCATGATATGAGCAATGCTATAGTGAAAAATTTTGAACATATTTTGACTGGTTGTATTATTTTTGCTATATTAATTAATTTTTATTTAGGTCCCTAGCAGGAGAACAAGAAGATTGTTGGATAAAAGCAAGACTCTCCACATCACCTGTGGAATAACTATCTGTATTTTCTCAGGTGAGAGAGCTGAAAAACATTATTCTATTAGAAGTGTATATTTTACCAAGGTAGAAAAACTTGATTTTATTGTTTTGCATGTTTTCACCTATTATGATCGTACTTGGTGACTTTCAAATAATCTATATTTGTCCCTATTTTGTGAGAATGAGAAGAGGGTTGTGAGGGCAATTATAGAACATAGGTGTTTCTTATGGCATTTTGCATTATGTTTTCCAAATGCTAGATCTAAGCTCATACTGATTTTCTCATAAAAGTAAATAATTTCATTTGTAAAGTTTAAAATAAGGATACTTATTTCAGGCTTATTAAAAGCATAATTAGAAATGTGAAATTTTAATTTTAAAATATGATTCTAGGTCAAGATATATTTGATAAGTATTATTTATAGTGATAATTGTATAGAATAGACTTTAAATCTATATAATTTTATCTTGATTCATTTCATGTTAGTAAATGTAAGCTTTATGTTTTAATCTTAAACATTTCTACATAATGTGCTACAAGTTTAAGCATGTATATAGTGATATGTACCCACTGTTTCAGTATCATAACGAACATTTTCACTGATCTAAACATACTCAGTGTTCTACAAGTTCATGTTTCTTTTCTTTCTGATATGATATATTTTTTCCATGTTAATTGATTTATTCAAGTTAGCTCCTGGTTGCAGCTCCACTCTCTTCTCTCTTCCCCATCCCTCCCTCATGAATCCTTAGAGAAGGGGAAACACCCTACTTGGATACCTGCCTGAATTGGGACATCAATTTGCAGCAGGGGTCCAGAGGGGTCCTAGGTCCAGCCTCCTCATGGTTTTTGGTTGATGGTTTAGTCTCTGTGAACCCCAATGTGCCCAGGTTAGTTAACTCTGTAGGTCTTCTTGTGGTGTCCCTGACTCTTGCTTACTGACTTATATCCCCCACTTTTCCACAAGACTCCTCAAGGTTCTCCTGATGTTTAACTGTTGGTCTCTGCATCTGATTTCACTAGCTGCTGGTAGAAGCCATTCAGCAAAATTATGTTAGGCTTCTGTCTGCAAACATTGCTGAGTATCATTAATATTGTCAGGGACTAACTTTCTCTCATTATATTGGTTTCAAGTTGCTATGACTGGAAGCTCACAGGGCTACATAGTTAGCCTAGATTATGCTTTGCAGTAGAAAGAAGAGACCTTGACTCAGGAAGGTAAAAGGCAAGAACTGACTCTTGAAAGTTTTCCTTGAACCTCTATGTATATACCATGACACATATATGCATACAAAATTTTGTTACTTAATTAAAAAAAAGACACAAAGATAAATGAGACAGAGTTGTGTGTCCAGAAATAATCCCATGCAACTCTAGTCATGTGATTCTCTACACAGATGGCAAAATCATAGTGGGTAAATAGGAGCTTTGCTATGAAATTATGCCTAGCAAACTGTCTTCACAGGAAGAAAATTGTAACTATCAGGCTAAAGAAAAATCAACTTAAAAGTAAATCAATGACTTAAGTGTCAAATGGAAAGATATCAGAGTTAGGAGAGATGGCTCAGCATTTAAAAGTGCTGCTCAGTTATGAGGACTGGACTTCAAATCTACATATGGTTGCTCACAAAAGCTTCTATTTCCAGTTCCAAGGGATCCAGGACAGGCTTTGGCCTCCATGGGTACATGTTCCCACACACAATTGTACATGTACTGATATAGGTCCACACAATTCTAGGTCAAAATTTTTGAAAGTAGGTTGGTGGGCCCATCCCTCCACTGGGAGCCTTGCCTGTCTACTAGAGGTGGTCTCTTCATGTTCATCTGCCCATTGTTGGGAATTTCAGCTAAGATCATCCCCATTGAGTCCTGGGGGCCTCTCACTTCCCAAATCTCTGGGACTTTCTAGAGATTGTGTTGAGTTTTTATATGGGATTAATATTCAGTTGTTCCAGAACTAGTTATTGAAACACTACATTTTCCTTCCATTTGTTGTCTCTGCTCTTTGTAAAAACACTAGTGGATTATATTCATTTAAACAGATTTTTGAGTTCTCTATTTTATTATTCCATTTCTGTATTCTTCTGCCAGTAACATACTCTCTTGAGTACTGTAACTTTATGTCACTTTTTAAATATACCTGATATTAATGCAACACATTTTGATACACAATTTGTTAGCCTGAATTATAATTCCTAAAAATAAACTTTTAGTTTATTTGGCATTCTGAACCTCTCTTGCCTTTATTGTTCTTTGTGGGTAATTAATAGTACTTGGTGAACCTGAATTTTATAGGCTATGTTTTACACATTGTTAGCTTATCTATTTTTCAGGCCATCCTTTCCTTTGAAACAGCATATTTCATATATTATTTTAACCTGTAATGGTTAGTTAACAATTACAGAACCTTTGTATCTTTCTTTACTGTCTTCATGATTTTACAGGTAAATTGAAAACTAGTAGATAGGTTATAGGGTCAAGGCTACAGAAGTGTCTTCATTCAATATGTTATCATAGAATGTTAATATGTACCTCATTTAACCTTAAAAAAATTAGGAAAGGAGGAGGATTTGAGGTCTAGTTAAACAGATCATTTGCTCCTCCCTTGCCTGTTTTGAGATAATTTTCATTGCTGTTTATGAGAAAATGGGTTATGTCAAACTTCTGGTCATTCTGTGACACATGCATCTTTTATATGAGGTCAGAGTCAGCTGAGCACCGTGTTGGCAGTGCCCTTATAGGTTGTTGTTTGTCAAGTGATAGTCACTATTTCACGGAGTTTTTCTACCATGAAGTGCCTCTCAACCCTTTACTGTTGAGTTTAGAAAATTATCTATTGATTGTGCAAGATCTCCTCTGGTTAAAAGCCATTCAGAAGGCTGCAATTTGGTAATGGATGACAGTGAAGTACGTAAGATAGAGTAGGTTAGAGCTATGGGAAAGATTAACTGTATGGAATACAAAGAGATGCAGTAAACAGTTTATTGGACAACTGAGTGTTTGTATTGATAGATGCAAAAATCTAAAAAAGTGTGTGTGTGTGTGTGTGTTTGTGTGTGTCTCTGTGTGTGTGTGTGTTTGTAGAGGGAGACATTAAGTGAGACTCTTCTCTAGATCTTGACCTGAATTACTATGGTTATTTAGCTTTTGAAAACTTAGTAAACTATCTATATCCAGGTGACTTTGATTTTGTGTTTTAGAATGATTTTGATTCAATATTTTATTGCTCATGTACCTATTGCAGTTCTATTTTTAATCTGTAATTGTTTGTGGAGAACAGATGACTTCTAGCCAAGGAGCATATGTGGAAACCACACTGACCTATCCCTGGTGTGGTTCTGTAGGTGTGCATGTAGCTGCCCACTTGGTGAATGCTCTCAACTTTTCAGTGAACTATAGTGAAGATTTCCTTGAACTGAATGCAGCAAGATACCAGAATGAGGTGGGTGGTCTCTGACTTGCCATTTTCCACTCACTTGTCATTAGATAACTAATGAGGGTCTGTGATTTTTACAGAAAATCTGTACCTTGCTGCTCCTTTGAGTGCTTTTAAAATGCAGTTGTCAAGTTGAGTTTTATTCCTTTTCAATAGAAATTGCAGGTAATTACTATTCTATAGTTTCTCCTGCTGAAAATGGGAGTTTGCAGTGTCTACTTTTTATATCCTGCAATATTCAGAAGGTTGCCACTCAGGTCTGCTTTCTGACTCCCAGCAGCTTTTGTCTAATTCCTTCCATTTAGTTGAGAGTGTCAACAGTGCCAATCTCAGAAAAAAAATTCTTTAATAACTCACTTACTGTGCTTGGGTGGAAAAGGGCACAGCTGTAGGTTGATTATTTGTCGATATTAAATAATGAATTTATTTGACTTAAAAAGTTAGTGTTTTTTTTTTTAATGATTTCTTTATTTCTATGACAAAATGACCTTGAGCAGAGTTTACTAGTATATGCTATCTAATTTAGTGACAATGTTGTGCCATATGATCTTCTAAATGTTCATGAGTTGAAATTATATGTGCTGAGCCAGAATCAGATGCTGAGCACATATATAGCAATAGTCAGGTCTCTGTTCAATTTTTCTCCAGAGAGTCATTAATTCCCAGGGTCATGACTGCACCTTAGCCAATCTGCTGTCTCTCTGACTTTTCTGATGAATTACAGTGACTTAACATGCCATTAAACCTTCCCCTCATCCCAGAATCCATTTTTTCTTTTACATACCATTAGGACTTTCACAACTAATACCACTCTAATCATTTTTGATTGTCTTCCTAAAAGGCAACAAATGACAAAACTAATTGTAAAACTGAATGCCTCAAATAATTTTTGATAATTCTCTTGCCTGTGCTATTGTCTATATCTATCAATATGATGTGACTAGCTTGACTAGGGCGTGGGCATTGCTATTTTTAAAAAGGATGACCAGGTGATTATATACTACACAAAATGTTGCAATTCACTGGAGAATCTAGCTTCTTAGCTTTCTCAGTGACAGCTCTTCACATGCCATGATTTCAGACTGAGTTCTGTTTCTCACATCTCTACTTCTTCTCCCTGAACTGTCCTCCAGCCTTATCGTCATATTAGCAATATTTGGTTTCCAGTCTCCACGCCAGCCAGCTTCCTTTGCATAGCATTTCCCTTTATGCTCCTCTTTCTACAATTCATCCTTCTTTAACACCTATAAATAGGTTTCCTACTCTCATACTATGTTTAGTTGTCCAATATTCTACTATGTTGGTGGATTTAGTCTTAAAAAATTACTTTTTGGTTGAGCATTGAATATAATGTGTTTAAAAGCTATCTTGGTTGTAAAGGCAGGATAACAATGAAATTATAAATTTACAATCTGCTTGGCAACATAATGAGGCATATATATATATATCATATGTTATATACAGTGTCTATTTATATGTTATATTAATGTCTATTTAATAATGTCTATTATAACTTAAACTATTGTATCTCAAAATTGTAGAATAAACACCACCATTACAGACAGCCTGTAATCAGATCAATAATCTGTCCTTCTAACTTAGTCAATGCTCTCATTTTCTATGGTGGGAAGACTTCTCTAGTTTTGCTTTTTATAATGCAAATATGTTCTGAGAATTAATTAATTGAAACTGTCACTTGTGTTGGATGAATAGTGCCATAGTTCTTAATACATGGCAACTCACCTGAAAAACTTCTTACATATGTTTATATCACTAGCATTTTTATTTTCCAGTCACATGTTTTATTCTTTCCTTTTTTCAGGATCCCAGAAAGCTTCTCTTCACAACCGGTAAGTTTTCATTCATTGTTTTCAGCAATGAATGAAAGAGAGGTTTTTGAAAATAAGCATAGTCAAATTACACATCAGTTGATACATGCTAAATCACAACATTCTATAATTGATATTAATAGTTTAGTTATGATGCTGTAATGCCAACTGAGTCTTCACTCAATAGTTTGAGTCTTGGATAAATAAAGAAAAACTGTAATTGGATACATTGGTTTGCTGTACAGTTTTTGGCAAGTTACTTAAATGAAAACACTATAATCCTCATGCCTCATGGAGTCCTGCTTTGAGATATGGCTATAGACAGTGGAAGGTAATATACATGTTCTTGCTCTTAAAGTTTAGGGGAAAATAATGGACTATTGGTGTTAGTGTAGTTCTAGTAATTGAGCCAACTTAAAGTGATATATGAGAAATGATCTTAAAACCCATGAATGGGAAAGTTATTAAAATAAGTTATGTTTTGGAGCTCTGTTATTTTTACATTTACATTTAATTGTTCCCTTTTAAGAATATTCATTTGAAATGTCACTCTAGATTGTTCTGTTGCCAATATATATCTTTACAACTCAAAAATTCACCCTGATGCTGGAGAAAGTTGCACTGTGAGGATGCTTACTGTGTTCATGTCAATTATGAGGGTGATGAGGCATTGAGAAAATCTGTGATAAATGACTAACTAGTAAATGATTAACTAGTAAGGAAAAAACATGCACAGTGGCTGGGGCATATTACCCTACTACATGCATTGCCTTTCCTTTGCACTAGTTTTATGAAGAAAAAGTAATACAACTTACATCTATCCTTCTATGTCTTAGAGTCATAAAGTGGCTTTGTTCTAATGACAAAATTATTGTAATACCATGTTGTAGTATTTCAAAATTCTCTATTCAGGAGCTTATTCAGTTTTGCTTAGCCTTTTCTTCATCAATAACATGTTTTGATTTAAATTTTAGTAACTGAATGGAAAAATAAAAGTGAAAAAAGAATCAAAATACAACATTATATACAAATACATGCATTTTAGATTCACATGAACTAAATCAAGAGAAAGAACAGAACTGTGTGTTAAGAATATTTTCTATGGGACTGGAGTGATGGCTCAGATGTTAAGAGCACTGGCTGTTCTTCCAGAGGTCCTGAGTTCCATTGCCAGTAACCACATTGTTGCTCATAAACACCTATAATGAAATCTGGTGCCCTCTTCTGGCCTGTAAGGCACCAGTATTATGTTCTTCACTTCAAGTCTAGTAGAGACTATATTCCATAGCAACCTTTTCAGAGTCTCAGGAATAGTGCCTAGGCAAAGCAACAGTCTTTGAGATGGTTGTTCAAATGCAGACAATATTATTATTGGTTCTTTTCTTGTACTGTAGTATGTTTAATCTTCTATTGTCTACTCTCTTGGTGCCTAATTATTTTTTAATATTTTTTTAAGAAATCATTTCTTAAAACTAATGGCCATAAAAGTACAATATAGTAATTATACTTAGTATTTAGGAAATGAAAAGAGTTTGAAATTAAGAAATAAGAATTTATACAACAAATTCAATAGTTTTGAGTATGCACACATCCCTTTAAAACTACTTGTATACTAAAAATTTCCTAATTCAATAATACATTCCATGATGAGCATAAAATATTTGACATTTAATTAGAATAAGAAAAATGTGCATGAACAAACACCATTATGTTTTTAATTAAGTTAAAAGAAGTAGGATAATGAATAGAATATGATGTGTTTCTGACTGCATTGTGTAATGGAACAAATGAGGCTCAGAGGCATTCACATAGGGCAGTATAGTACAAATGTGTATTGTAAGGGATCTCACAGGGCATATAGTACAATTGTGTTTTGTAAAGGATCACACTAGGCAGTGTAGTACAAATGTATATTGTAAAGAATCACATAGGTCAGTATAATACAATTGTTTATTGTAAAGGATCACACAGGGCAGTATAGGACAATTGTGTATTGTAAAGGTTAGTCACTTTCATATGAGTAGATATGAATAAATAAGAACACACATGCCAATTTTCTTTCTCCTAAAAATAAAAATATATATTTGACTTTACTTTTTGAGAGGATCAAGTACTTTCAGAAAAATAAGTGTATTTCATATAGGCTAGTTTAATTTTGCCCAATGCAACTGGACTAGTGATCAATTTTAATCTGTTTTTCCCATGTCTTGGAAATTGTATCCATAAATGGGTAATAGAGTAGAACTTAGCTTAGTTGCTAAACAAGGGTACATTAGGGACCATTCAATGTTTCAGAAATGGTTCAATGTTTATTACTTAGAGTCCTCTATGCTGCAATTTTCTATGTTGTTTAACCACCCTTGACAAACCCCTATTTCTCTTTAGACCAGCTTCATTTTATATAAAACATCTAATGATACACTTTGAATGCCATCCAACAATTAATTGAACATAGAAAACCACTTGTTTATGTTTAATTTGATGCAGAGATCTACACAACTATCCACATAATAAGTTATCTAGCTTTTGCCTCTTTATTTGCACTAAGTAGGACCTGGGGCTACATTAAGGGGGTCTTAACCCTTACCTTTTTAGTAATTTTAATTACAACAGGTAATATATTTTGACCAGTAGTTCTCTGGGAATAAGTCCAAGGATTGCATATTTTGGCCAAATAATCTGTGGCTGAGCTTAATATTCAGACTGTACTCTATGGACTTTTAATCATTTGACAAACAGATTCCTGCACATGCATGTTTAATGCTTCATTATTTATAGTAGCCAAGAAATTGAACTTGCCAAGAGGAATAGCTAAAGAAAATGTGATACATATATGTGATCAAATTTTACTTATCAATGAAGAAAAAATAAAGTCATGATATTTATAGAAAATAGATGGAACTGAAAGTTATACTAAGCAAAATAAACCAGAGCCAGAAAGCCTTTTTATGTGTATGCATGCATGTGTGTGTGTTGGGAGGTGTCACTATAGATCAGGAAACTAAAAATGAAGTCATGCAGAGAGTATTCGAAACCTAAAGGGTGGAATGGGGGAAAGGGAATAGTACAAGGTGTGTGATATGCAAGGAGGGGGAGAGTCTGGGTGAGGTTAAGGGACCTGCAGGAGAACAGAGGGGCACAAAAGAGGGAGGAGAGTTAACAGAAACAAAGTATGAATGCAAATGTCATAAAGAATCCCAGTGTGTTGCATGCTGGATTAAAAGAAACAGTGAAAATAATTTGGATATACAAAAAAATGCAACAAATTTTAGATAAAAAATATTTCATAAAAAGAATTAACAATCTTTATACTAGCCAAGAGCTGGAGAGAATCCAGAAGTCCTTCAACAGAGGAATGGATACAGAAAATGTTGTACATTTACACAATGGTGTACTACTCAGCTATTAAAAAAAATGAATTTATGAAATTCTTAGGCAATGCATAGAAGTAGAAAATATCATCCTGAGTGAGGTAACCCAATTGCAAAAGAATATGCATGGTATGCACTCACTGATAAGTGGATATTATCTCAAAAGCTCCAAATAACCAAGATACAATTCACAGACCACATGAAGCTCAACAGGAAAGAAGACCAAAGAGTGGGTGCTTTGGTCCTTCTTAGAAAGACAACAAAATACTCACAGGAACAAATATGGAGATAAAATGTAGAGCAGAGACTAAAGGAAAGGCCACCCAGAGACTATCCCACCTGGGGATTCATCCCATATACAGTTACCAAACCCAGATACTATTGTAGATGCCAAGAAGGGTATGCTGAAAGGAGCCTGATATGGCTATCTCCTGAGAGGCCCTGCCAGAGCCTTACAAATACAGAGGAGGATATTAGTAGCCAACCATTGGACTGAGTGCAGGGTCCCTAATAGAGGAGTTCGAGAAGGGACTGAAGGAGTTGAGGGGTTTGCAAACCCATGGGAAGTACAAGAATATCAACCAACCAGACTCCGCCCCCCAAACTCCCAGGGACTAAGCAATCAACAGAGTACACATAGCTCCAGCTGCATATGTAGCAGAGGATGGCTTTGTCATGCACCAATGGAAGGAGAGATCCTTGGTCCTATGAAGGCTGGATAGATAGATGCCCCAGTGTAGGGGAGTTGAGGGCGGGGAGGTGAGAGTTGGTGGGTGGGTGGAGGAACAATCTCATAGAAGCAGGGGGAGGGAGGATGTGATAGGTTGTTTCCAGGAGGGATGGAAACCGGGAAAGGGGATAATATTTGAAATGTAAATAAAGGAAATATCCAATAAAAAAAAGAATAAAAATCATTAAATTTATTCCCTGTGGAATACATACAAAATTCAGCAAGATTTGGCTTTGGCAAAGGAACCACTAAAAGACCATAATGTCAAACCACTGTGAACTGCTGGGAGGTCTTGGGCTTCTCTTTCATCTTCCAATGACAGGAGTCAAACCTGCTATATTAGCCAGGCGGTGATGGTGCATGCCTTTAATTCCAGCACTTGGGAGGCACAGGCAGGAGGATTTCTGAGTTTGCGGCCAGCCTGGTCTACAGAGTGAGTTCCAGGACAGCCAGGGCTATACAGAGAAACCCTGTCTCGAAAAACCAAAAATCAAAACAAAAACAAACCTGCTATATTCCATGCCACCCACCTCTCTGTCTCTCTCCCTTACTCTCTCCTTCTTTCAATCTCTTTCTCCCTTCATTTTCCTTTCAAGTTTACCCTACATACTTTTTTTTTTTTATGTTCCATGGGTATGATGGGATGGAGGTTGTTACAGAATTTTCCATGTCTGTCTCTTTCAACTGTCTGTCTGTAGTCATTGATATTGTTGCCAATGCAGTTTATTTGCTTTTTATGGTCTGTGGGAGCATGAGTCATGGGTTTCCACATGATGGTTTCTGGCATCAGCACAGATCATGAACAAAACATCTGATTGTAGTAGGACCACAGACCCAAATAAGGCCCCCCAGTGCAGCTGGGAACACAGATATCCACATAGCATCCCACCTCAGCATAGAACACAGCCTGTCTGTCTTAGGTTTTTACTGCTGTGAACCAACACCATTATCAAGGCAACTCTTATAAAGGATAACATTTAATTGGAGCTGGCTAACAGGTTCAGGGTTTATCCATTATTATCAGGGTGGAAGCATGGCAGGCATAGGGCTGAAGGAGCTGATAGTTCCACCTCTTGTTCTGAAAGCAACTAGGAGAAGACTAGCTTCCAGGTAGCTAAGATGAGGATCTTAATGCCCACACCCCCCTTGGCACACCTACTCCAACAAGGCCACACCTCTAAATAGTGCCACTCCCTGGGTTAGGTGTACTCAAACCACCACAGTGGCATTTGGTACTAACATGAGCCACAGACATCTCCACAGACTTGATTTCAATAAGACCTTGGACCCAGACATAGCTCCCAGATGCATCTCAGGTGTGGATATCACTGTGGCCCTAGGTGACAGCATTACTGACATGCAGCAACATGGTTTAAGGCTGCAGGACAGACCATGAACATTCATATGACTTTCAGGAGTAACACAGGCTATGTACATCAACACAGACCCTGCGGCATTAAGACCATGGACCCAGACATGGCCCTCCATGGCAGCATGGAATCAAACATCACCATGGCCTCAAGTGGTATCATAGGCCACTCACATTAGTATGATCCCCAGGGCCAGCATGGTCCACAGACACCAACATGGACTCAGGCCACTGCATAGGCCATGAACATCTGCATGTCATCAGGTGATTATCAACACGATACTTGGACACCAACCCAGAACCTGATCACATTAAGGCCACTGTCACACTTAGAGCCCTCAGGGGACATAGCAGTTCTGCAAAGTCTCATCAAGAAAGTAAACCATTCCTCATCTTGGGCCTCCATCAATCCCTAGAGATAGGATTATCCTACAGACAGGCAGCTTGTTCTTGGGCAGAATCTGCATGTGCTCAAGCTCTTGCATGCTTCACACCACCGCATAGATCTCACATGATCTGTCATCCACCTCAGCCCTCTCTCTCTCCCTGTCACCAGTTCAGCAATTCTCCCCAGCTCTCTCACCACTCCACTTCTCCATCTCTCCCATTTCTATCGTGCAGTAGTGCCTCAGGCTGCACAAGAGCAAGTGGGGACTGCTTCTGCCCAGCCTGGCCCTGCTGGCTTCCAGCAGGGTGCACCCACAGTTGCTTTTCTAACCACAAGATGACAGGAAAATTTCACATGCAAATTAATCTGTACATTCCTCCTTTTTACAAGGTGAATCAATTTATCTTATTTTACTCAATCTATTAATTTGGGGGATTCACCTCTATTGATGCTTAATATACAAATATTTCCTACTTTATTGTGCATTGACTTTCAGATATGTATAACAATACAGTTGTTTCTCTACTTGTCTGTTGATGTTATTGTGAGTATTTGTATTCCATGACCATTAAAAAGAGCTGTGAATATTCTCAAAGAGTACTTGTGTTGCTATAAGCTTGTTTCTTTGAGTAACTATTTGGGAGCCAGGCCATGCTGCAGGGAGGCTGCTTTTAAATAGTCTATCGTCTGTTCTTTAGTGTGAGAGGGACTGATTTCTTCCCCTGTGTCAGGGAAGCAATCACTTACCTAGAGTAAATGGAAACGGTGCTGTGAAATAAATACCATTGGGAAAAATGGTCCAGAATACATGATTTGTATCAGGATTATCAGTCAAGGGAATGATTTCTGTTGACACTACGTTTGAGTAAAGTGAAATTTGTTTCTACCGTAGTGAGTATTCTGATATTATTATTGTCCAGTTGCTCCATCACTTTGCAATCTGAATGATATGTACTAGCACTGTCCTTACACTGATCCAGGACTGGTTGTTTCTTTAGTGGTTACTTGTCAGTGAAAAAGCATTAATGTTCTGTAGGTGATGCCAGAACAGAGAAGTGGGAAGCTTATATACTTCTCCAATTAGAATTTGTTGAATAATTATTCTTTTGGCCCAATTTCAGAGTCCCTCAGAAAAGAAATATAAACATGGTGTATACACACACACACAGAGAGAGAGAGAGAGAGAGAGAGAGAGAGAGAGAGAGAGAGAGAGAGAGAGAGAGAGAGAGAGAGAGAGAGAGAGAGAGAGAGAGAGAGAGAGAGAGAAAGAGAGAGAGAGAGAAAGAGAGAGAGAGAGTGTTCTGTGTATGGGAAGTAGTTCAGAAGACAACTTGCTGGTCTTGCTTTTCTTCTTTAACCATGTGAAATACAAGGATAAAATTGAAGTTATCATGCTTCTTTGCAAACACCTTTACCTGCTGAGTTATCTCATAGACCCTAGAATGCTTTTGATGTGAAGAGAAAATATATCTACAAGCTTTCTCCAAATAGCACCACTGATAGGGGATATTATAGATGATGGGAAAGAAAGATTATAAGAGCCAGAGGGACAGATCATCTGTTTCAAGATAGTGTCTTCTACATATAACAGGGAATCTGTACACTGGAATCCTCAACAATATGACTGCTTAAAGAAGACCTCCATGCTTTCACCATTAGGAAAAGAGCATTTGGCAATGCAAGCATAGATGCCTCTACTCCAGGAACAAAGGAGCCTGCCTTGTCTCAAAGCCTGAACACTTGAAGCTGTGCTGATTTTCTAACAGTTTGTTTGAGGGGTTGTATATACAGAGAAATAAAGTTTGAATTTGCTTTTCACTTATTAGTATATTATACTTTAGACTTTAAAGTAATAACTTTTAACCTTTCTTAAGTATGACTTAAGTTAAAAATGTACTTGTAAATGTTCTTACAGTTCCCGGCCTGACAGGTGTCTGCATGGTGGTGGTATTGTTCCTCATGGTTACAGCGTCTACCTATGCAATAAGGTAAGGATCAGACTGACGACTGAGACTATTTTGTTATTCACCTGTCCAGGTTGCCCAGATTTCTTCCACTTATTTTCATTTTCCTACAAATGCAAAAAGTCTTGGAAGATTAAAGTATTTGAACTGCATTTAGTGAGTGGGTTATTCTGGGATGCCACAGCTGAAATAGAGACATTCCAATATTTCCTTTACATTTTAAAAGATTTATTTGTTTATCTTATGTGTATGAATACAAGCTAGCTGTCTTCAGACACACCAGAATAGGTCATTGGATCCCATTACAAATGATTGTGAGTTATTTTGTGGTTGCTGGGAATTGAACTCAGGACCTCTGGAAGACCAGTCAATAGTTGAGCCATCTCTCCACCCCTCATTTGCCTTTTTTGAAAATTACATTTTATTATCATAAGGAATACTGTATGAAAATTTCTACTGAATACAAAGGGAAGTAGAATATTTCAGAATCTTTTAAGGATGTTGGATATTGGATGGAATTTTACTGTGTGCCCACAGACCTTGAAAGAAATATATGCCTTAAAAAATATTTTACAGTTGATTACCTGATGATAGTTTTTAAGTTGGACTATAATATAAAATAGCGTTCTAAATAAAGCCTTAGATACAAATTTGACACATGCTTAAATGTTTAGCAACACTCCAACTCATTGATTTTCTTAGTTAAAGTCTTTTGATGGGGCTAGGGATGTAACCCAGTTGGGAAATTGGTTGCACACAAGAATGGCATCAGTCCATAGTTACCAATGTGAAATTCAGGCATAGTGTACATCTGCCATCCTAGGACCAGGATGGAGGTACCTGTCGACAGATGGAGAGGTGGATATGTGTGATTTTTCTGGAAAGTATGTCTAGGCAAATTAGAGAGCCTCAGGTTCAGTCAGAGACCCTAACTCAAAAGAAAAAAAAAAGATTCAGAAAGATAAAGATACTTGACTGCAACCTGTAAGTATATGTGTGAGTGTGCATAAACAAACAAACAAACAAACAAGTAAAGCCGGAACAGTTATAGATTTGCATTGTCCATAGCATTTTCACATCTTGTTTCGTTTTTCTGGTGAACACATTCCATTTCAGAATAGAAGTATCGCACATATAAGATCAAACATTTTGCTTGAAGAAAAAAAAAAGAAAAAAACACTTAAAAATTCTTAGAATTTAAAAATCTTTAGTTATTTCCTTGGCCAAGATATGAAAAATAATGAAGAAGTAAATGTTTACATGGTTTGAAAATAATTGGAAAATAGTATTTCCAAATGATTCTATTGCTGTATTTCTGTGCACATCTACACATAATCATACCCACTCCCAGTCATCACAAAAGATTAGCGTTGTGATCCTGAGCTTTAGTTTCACACACAAATCTTCATGCTCTGGCTTACTCTGTGCCATCCCACCAGCCTCTGTCTGTCTCACATAGACATTTTAAACATTTTCCATGTAGACACATTTTATTGTTCTCTTTACTGATAACACAATCTATCACCATACATGTATTATTCTTCAAGACCCATGAATTTTGAGTTTTTAGGGTTAACTTACGTTTTTGAGTAGTAAATTCTGAATACAAGTGACAAATCTGTGTGTTTACATACATTTTAAACTCTGTCTGAAGGACTAAGAACAAACATTTAGATTATAAAATAGTTTGCTCAAATGGTAAGGATATTTTTAAGTTTCTTATGAAAACTATAAATTATGAAATCTACATTTTGGGAAATAGGCAGTTCTATCCTGTAGTTGGGTCTTAAATTGAAAAACATATTTTTTAAAGAGCATTACACAATGTATTGAAACTAACAATTATGTAGAATTTGACCTAGAAATACAATCAAACTAGATATGTACGAATCCATATTATGAATATTTTGGTGACATTGTTTATGAAAGCAAATGCTTTAAAATGAGTAAATGGAAAATTATTAACTATTGTTTAAATGGGAGTTTTTAAACATTGTTAGTGTTTTATATTAGAGTCATTCAAAAAGTTCTTCCAAGTGTCTGCTCTCTACTAATATTTAATAAGTAAACATTCATTCTGAACACATGAAATGAAATACATGTGTACTTTTTACAAATAATTAACATCTATTGTTTATCATTTTATTTTTTGACCTCCCCTAGAGCAATAATGCTGTCCTGATAAGGGTTTCTAATGCTGTGAGAAAACAGTATGACTAAAAGTAACCTGAGACAGAAAGGGGTTGTTTCAGCTTATAATCTTCAGATGTCATACTCCATCACTGAGGGAGTCAGGGCAGGAATTCAAGCAAGGAACTTGGAGGCAGGTACTGAAGTAGCATCTGTAGAGGAGTGCTACTTACTAGCCAGTTCCTCATTTTCCTAGTCTTATTTCTTATGTAACTTAGTACTACTAGTCCAACACTTATATGACCCTCAGTAGGATTGCCTTCTCTGCATCAGTCAATAATCAAGAAAATAACCCCACAGACCCCCTTACAGGCTGTCTGATGAAGAACTTTCCTCTATTATGACTCATTTTCCTAGGTAACCCTATCTTGTATTATTTGACCCAAACCAGATAGAAAGTGATCCCCTTGTCAACTTGAAACATCAATATGTTGGACCACATATTACTCTCCTTTCTTGTTTATTCCCAAGTTCTCCTCTTAATATCAATATTTCAACATAAAATATGAACTGTCTCTTTAAAACATTCAGAGTCTCTCTAAATTCTAAAGTCCCTTAATTGTGTTTTCTCATAAAATCAAAAATAAGTCATATCCTTCTTATTTCAAAAAGGAGAGCCTGTTCACAATTCAAATTTAAGCAAAACCAAAATTGCACAGTGTAAAAGCTCTGTGTCAGACTTCTTGGACTCATGATTTTCTGGACTTCAAAGGGCCTAGGCAGCTCCACGTCCCTGCTTCTACCAATTACAGTACATGTAACTTTTATTAAAGGCTCAGGCTTGCTTCCACACCTCCTTGGAATTCTTCTCTCGTTACTAGAATCTCCAAAATGCTGGAATTTCTGCTCAAACTGGCCTGTACCTTGATCTAATTAGGAACACTGATGTTGCCACATGATCCCAAGCCTCAACTTCTTTCCATGAGTTCTTCAGTCCTGGAGCTTCTACTGCAACTGAGGCTTTTTCATCACCAACAGATTCTTTTGGCCTCTCACAGTGCCAGGCCTTCCATGACTCCTTCATCTTTTCCAGATTAGTATCATCATGCAAATTCTTACACATTTCCAAATTCAGCTGCTAGCCTGAACTTAAACACCTCTGGAACATAACTTCTAAGTTCTGATTCTGAGGAAACAGTTCCCAGATGTTTTCTTTTCAGTAATTTCAGTCTCTTCTTAATCAAGGCTAATTCTTTATCTCCTGGTGACCAGAACTGCATATTCTTATTGGCCATCACAGAGAGAATCTTTAAGAAATTTCCAACTTCCTTCTTAAACTTCAGGGAAGGTCACCATTATCTGAACTACCTCTAACATCTCTAAGTTCCCAAAATAGTTCAGCATACTCTGAGCATTCAATAATTTTCTGTCCTAAAGTTCCACTCCTTCCACAATACCTTCAACCCCAGAACATGCTCAGGTCTATCACAGAAATAGCCCGTTCCCGATACTAATTTATGTTTTAGAAAGGATTTCAATTGCTGTCATGAAATAGCACAGTCAAAAATGATTTGGGGAAAGGGGGATTTATTTATTTACTTATTTATTCATTTATTTATTTATTCAATTGTTCCACATCAGACTATGTTGTCACAGAAAGTCAGGGCAGAAACTCAAGACTGAGACCTGAAAGCAGTAACTGAAACAGAAGGAAGAATGCTAACTTTTAATGATAATTTAATCTTTTTCCATTTAGGTTTTCTTTTTGAACTTTTTAAAAAACATCCTTTGAAATCAGAACATTAGTTTGAAAAGTACTTGGCAATACAAAAGTAAAAGAAAAAAATGAGCTGAGAATTGTCATCCTCACCACCAATTGGGGTGCTTGATTCCAGCATTAAAGAGGCAGAGGCAGGTGAATCTTTATGAGTTCAAGAGCAAGCTGGTCTGCAGAGTGATTTCCAGAGTTACATAGGGACTCCATCTCAAAAAACAAGCAAAGAAAAACAAAATGCTATTTAAAAAGACAAAAACATTATAAATCAGACTACACCATGGTGTGTGTGTGTGTGTGTGTGTGTGTGTGTGTGTATGTATGTGTGTATGTGTACCAATCACTTTCAAATATTATTCATGAGTTTTCTTAATATACCTTGTATAGTAAGTTAGTAGCTTGATATAATAGATGAATCTTAGACGACTGACATTTCAGTGTTCTTCAAATATGATAACTATTTTCAGAGTACATGTTTCTTTCAGGTGATGAATATAAAGCTGGGCTGATGCAAACTGGTTTATTTTTCAGGGTTTCTAATTATGATATCTTCTGGTATACTCACAACCTCTTCTTTGTCTTCTACATGCTGCTGCTGTTGCATGTTTCAGGGTAAGTAAAACTGTCTGAACTAAAATCTACATTCTCATGTCACACATAACTGAAAGGAGGCATTTCTGGAAAGTGTGATCCTCTGCATGAGATAGCATTTTGTTAGCAGGCCAGAGCTCACAAGGGATACCTTTGCTTCCATCATTATCCTGTGTACAAGAAGTGATATCTTTTAGATTAATCACTGTCTGGTAGTCTAGATACATTTCAACAATCATAAATAGAATTAGGTAAGAATATGACTGGAGTGGTCCCATTTATCTTTTTTTTTTAATTTATTTTAGATATTTTCTTTATTTACATGTGAATTTCTCCATTCCCAGTTTCCCCT
>NW_022196904.1:76262237-76271553 GCF_008632895.1 Mastomys coucha
AAGCCAGCCTAAATATAGCTATCTCCTGAGAGGCTCTGACAGTATCTGACTGACACAGATGTAGAGGTCCCATTTATCTTACCTCAAGTTTTTCCAGGGAAACAGAGTTTATAGAAACAGGCCGATTGTCCTTTCTTCAGATTATTTTATAGAGTATTTTTCAAGGTTAATATGTAGACAATTTATATAAATTATTTACTTATTTCTTTGTACATGTCAAAATTCCCTCCTCTCCTCAGTGACCATTTGGTGACAGGGATATTAACCAGCTGTGTTCGAATTGGGCTGGTAGTTTTTTCTGGTAACCCAGTTAGAATATAGAAAAGTACGGCATCAGAAACATGGCCACTCATAATAATCACAGACCCTGGCTAGTCATTCCTGCTCATAAGGGAGAGAGCTTTGATAGATGGAACCGGCAACTGTTTATTTCCTGTACTGGAGGTACATTCTGTGGAGCCTTGGGCTACAACAAAAGCCCTGGGTACTGTGATGTTGCTTTGCATTTTCTTCTGGAAAGCAGCTATGTCACCAGCACACCATGTATTCTTTTTTAAGTGGCTAGTTTGCAAGTTTAGAACTGTGGTCATCGAGTAGATATTGAATCAGCAGATTGTATTCAAGGTATCAGTAATTTACAATAAAATTATCATCTGCTTACCACAGGCCAAATATAAATTCAACTTGTTTCAAATATTTTCTGACATGAACTGAACAGGACTTTATGAAGATAATATTTTGAAAGCTACAAGTGGGAATCTAAAGTTGAGAAAGACTCAGCAACTTGGCAAATTTTACTTAATTAGTATAAACTTGATTCAGACATAGGCATTTTAAAATGTCTATATTATTGCTAGGTCACACACACATACACACACACATTTTTGAGAGCTTCTCATAATTTGATTTTCTATTGTAATATTAAGTTTATTTGGCTTGACTCGGGACTATAACCAATTTCTCATCAAATCTTCGTTGTTTAGTTCCCTTTGTCCCTGTCCTCACTTATTTCCTTTCTATTAGAAAAGAGAAACATGTCCTCATTTACTAGCATAACAAAGTATTCATTTTTTGCCTTTATGCTTCATTAAATCAGAGATCTAAAAAAAAGTTCCTTTGCAATTCAAAACAGTAGCATAGCACTATATGCTATATATATACATATATGTATGTATATATTGCCTTTTTAAGATAGGGTTTCTCTTGTGTAACCCTAGCTGTCCTAGAACTTGCTATGAAGACCAGGCTGGCACTGAACTCTCATATGTCCATCTGGCTCTACTTTCCTAGTGCTGGAATTAAAGACATCAACCCTAGCACCCAAAATAGTTATTTTAGAGGAGGATGATATTAAGATTTTTAAAAACAATATTATACTTCTTTATTTAGGGTTTTAATTTAATCCTCAAAAGCCTAGGAAATACACTTAACAAGTAAAACTTTAAGATTATGAATTTCATTTCTTCAGACTACTAAATGTGGTAATGAAGTATCAATTACTATTGTTATAGTATATAATGGCTATAAACCCCCCACATACGTGTACGTAGGCATGACATTAAAATTCAGAGCCATATCTATATTTATTCTTTATTTTTATTTTTTGCATTTTATTTATTATATATTTTCTTTATTTACATTTCAAATGTTATCCTCTTTCCTCTTTTCTAGTCTGAAAAATTCTCTATCCCTTTCCCACTCCCCCTGCTCACCAACACATTCACTCCCACTTCATGGTCCTGGCATTCCCATACACTGGGGCATAGAGCCTTCACAGGACCAAGGCCACCCTCTGCTACATATGCAGCAGGAGCCATGAGTCCCACCGTGTGTACTCTGGTTGGTGGCTTAGTCCCTGGGAGCTTTGGGGACACTGGTTGGTTCATATTGTTGTTCCTCCTATGGTGCTGCAAACCCCTTCAGCTCCTTAGGTCCTTCATCAAGCTCCTCCATTGGGGACTCTGTGCTCAGTCCAATTATTGGCTGCAAGCCTCCACCTGTGTATTTGTCAGACACTGGTAGAGCCTTTCAGGAGACAACTATAACAGGCTTCTGTCAGCTAGCACTTATTGGCATCCACAATACTGTCTGGCTTTAGTGACTGAATATGGGGTGGATCCCCCAGGTAGAGCAGTCTCTGGATGGTCATTCCTTCAGTCTCTACTCCACACTTTCTCTCTATAACTCTTTCCATGGGTATTTTGTTCCTCCTTCTAAGAAGGACTGAAGTATCCATACTTTGGTCTTCCTTCTTGAGTTTCATGTGGTTTGTGGATTGTATCTTGGGTATTCCGAGCTTCTGGGCTAATATCCACTTATCAGTGAGTGTGTACCATGTGTGTTCTTTTGTAATTAGGTTACCTCACTCAGGATGATATTTTTTGTTCCATCCATTTGCTTCAAATTTCATTAATTCATTGTTTTTAGTAGCTGAATAGTACTCCATAATGTAAATGTACCACATTTTCTGTATCAATTCCTCTGTTGAGGGACATCTGGGTTCTTTCCAGCTTCTGACTATTATAAATAAGGCTGCCATGAACATAGTGGAGCATGTGTTTTTTTTACATGTTGGAGCATTCTGGGTATATGCCCAGGAGTGGTATAGCTGGGTCCTCAGGTAGTACTCTGTCCAATTTTCTGAGCAACCGCCAAACTCATTTCCAGAGTGGTTGTACCAGCTTGCAATCCCACTAGCTATGGAGGAGCGTTCCTCTTTCTTCACATCCTCTACCCTATATTCTGTCACCTGCATTTTTGATCTTAGCCATTCTGATTGGTGTGAAGGGGAATCTCAGAGTTGTTTCAATTTGCATTTCCCTGATGACTAATGATGTTGAACATTTCTTTAGGTGCTTCTCAGCCATTCAGTATTCCTCGGGTGAGAATTCTTTGTTTAGTTCTGTACCCCATTTTTAATAGAGTTATTTGGTTCTCTGGAGTCTAACTTCTTGAGTTCTTTGTATATATTGGATATTAGCCCTCTATCAGATATAGGATTGGTAAAGATCTTTTCCCAATCTGTTCATTGCTCTTTTGTCCTATTGACAATGTCCTTTGCCTTTCAGAAGCTTTGCAATGTAATGAGGTCCCATTTTTCAATTCTTTATCTTAGAGCATAAAGTACTGTTGTTCTGTTCAAGAAATTTTCTCCTGTTCCCATGTGCTCAAGGCTCTTCCCCACTTTCTTTTCTATTAGCTTCAGTGTATCTAGTTTTATGTGGAGGTCCTTGATCCACTTGGACTTGAGTTTTGTAAAAGTAGGTAAGAGTGGATTGATTTACTTTCTTCTACATGCTAACTATCGATTGAACTAGCACCATTTGTTGAAAATGGTGTCCTTTTTCCACTGGATGGTTTTAACTCCTTTGTCAAAGATTAAGTGACCATAGGTGTGTGGGATCATTTCTGCATCTTCAGTTCTATTCCATTGATCCACCTGCCTGTCACTGTACCAATACCATGCAATTTTTTATCACAATTGCTCTCTAGTACAACTTGAGATCAGGTATGGTGATTTCCAAATTCTTTTATTGTTAGGAATAGTTTTTGCTATCCTAGGTTTTTTGTTATTCCATATGAATTTCTCTTTCTAACTCTTTGAAGAATTGAGTTGTAATTTTAATAAGGATTGCATTAAATCTGTAGAAGGCTTTCAGCAAGATGACCATTTTTACTACATTAATCCTGACAATCCATGAACATGGGAGATCTTTCCATCTTCGAAGATCTTTGATTTTTTTTCTTCAGTGACTTGAAGATCTTGTCATACAGATGTTTTACTTGCTTAGTTAGAGTCAAACCAAGGTATTTTATATTATTTGTGACTATTGTGAAGGATGTTGTTTCCATAATTTCTTTCTCAGCCTGTTTATCCCTTGTGTAGAGGAAGGCTACTGATTTGTTTGTCTTAATTTTATAACCAGCTACTTTGCTGAGGTTGTTTATCAGGTTTAGGAAATCTCTGGTGGAATTTTTGGGGTCACTTAAGTATACTATCATATCATCAGCAAATAGTGATAATTTCACTTTTTCCTTTCCAATTCGTATCCCTTTGATCTCCTTTTGTTTTCTAATTGCTCTGGGTAGGACTTCAGGTACAATATTGAATAGGTAGGGAGAGAGTGGGCAGCCTTGTCTAGTCCCTGATTTTAGTAGGATTGCTTCAAGTTTCTCTCCATTTAGTTTGATGTTGGCTATTGAGTTGCTGTATAATACTTTTACTATGTTTATGTATGGGCCTTGAATTCCTGATCTTTCCAAGACTTTTATCATGAAGGAGTGTTGGATTTTGTCAAATGCTTTCTCAGCATCTAATGAGATGATCATATGTTTTTTTTTTTCCTTTGAGTTTGTTTATATAGTTAATTATGTTGATGAATTTCCATATATTGAACCATCCCTGCATTCCTGGGATGAAGCCTACTGAATCATGATCAATGATCATTTTTGATGTATTCTTGGATTTGTTTTGCAAGAATTTTATTGAGTATTTTTACATCGATATTCATAAGGGAAATTGGTCTGAAGTTCTCTTTCTTTGTTGGGTCTTTGTGTGGTTTAGGTATCAGAGTAATTGTGGCTTCATAGAACAAATTGGGTAGAGTACCTTCTGTTTCTCTTTGTGGAATAGTTTGAGGAGTATTGGTATAAGGTCTTCTTTGAAGGTCTGATAGAACTCTGCACTAAACCCATCAGGTCCTGGACTTTTTTTGGTTTGGAGAGTATTTATGACTGTTTCTATTTTTTCTTTACTTTTTGTTTCTTTTTTTTTCTTTTTCTCTCTCTTTTTTGAACAGGCTATGGTTTAATTTTATTTGAATAAAGTGGTCATTAAAAGTTAACCCATTTAACGATATTTCTGATATTCCAACATCTTTTGCCATTAGTCTATTACAAATAAATCCCTGCCTGCCACAGAGCAGAAGTTTGATTGTAGGTGGAGCACAGTAAGTAATTTTAATACCTTTCCAAAGCAGTTTATGAACAACTCCACACAGCTAGTTACAAGTTAATGGTATATATAAATAGATCTGTGGTAAATCATGGACAACCAGATTTATATATATTTAGGATGAGAGTGGCATTTTTTCTAACAAGGTATTTTAAGCCTATTAGAGGCATTCTCTATAGTGTAGAATTTAACTTTCATATAAATGAACATCTCAAATATATTCTTTTAAAAAAGTCAAACTAGAAATTAGAGTTGGCTCAGCAAAAAAATCCCACTTATTTCCTTCTGTAGATAGTCAAGGAAAATGTTCTGAATAAACCCAAAAACTTAGATAGAAAACTAAATTACCTCACACAGTGACATTTATTTTTAATTGTTAAGAGCAGCATGTTAAGTTTGGCAAACCTAAGAGCATTTCATCTGATCATATATGTTAGCTTTAGTTTTTGACTTCTAAGCTCACTAGGCTCAAGTTCTATAAACAATCTATTTCAATGTCTATGTGACACTTTATTATATCATATATGACATATCTATAACATGATACAGATATATATACTTATAATATATGATAGATGGCACAGAATGGATCTTCAATAAATATTTTGTCAATAAAAAAGCAATTTCACCAACAAGTGAAAATACACAAGGCTGAAAAAACTGACATGAAAGTATCGCCCTTTATTTAGCAATGGGGGATTTTTGTGAAAACGAAATCAAGAATTAAAATAGTTTCCTCCAAAACTAAAAGTGGTTTTGATACCTGAAGATGGGGAAACTCTTATGTTTTAGCCCACAAACTATTGTTTAAATTTTAGAATATAATAAATGGAAATCACAATAGTATCTTACGGGAATTCCAAAACTAAGTCATAGGTCTTAGGTGTTTACTAAAGAGTCCATTCCCAAGACTAAAGGGCTTTTGACCATTTTACTGAACTCCTAACAAAACACAATCATTGATTATTCTTTTAATCCTTGATTTCATAATAGAAATTCAAAACCAAAAACAGGAAAGGGGCTATTGGACTCAGTTACTTGTCTGAACAACAATTATTATGGAAATCAATACCTTTACAAAGCACCATGATATGTCCCATAGATGTGTTTCATCAAGCATTGTTGACATTACCCAAACAAGTCAGAATTTGTCTACAAATAATCTTAAAAATGCTCCCACTTTCTCAATCAATAGTGATTCCATTACAGTTTTTCCTAGAATTAGAAAATTCTTAGCTATATAAAATACATTTACTACATGCTCTACCATGTTCATAGCAGGCTTATTTATAATAGCCAGAAACTAGAAACAACCCAGATGTTCCTCAACAGAGGAATGGGTACAGAAGTTGTGGTACATCTACACAATGGAGTACTACTCAGCTATTAAAAACAATGAGTTTATTAAATTCTTAGGGAAATGGATGGTTCTGAATAATATCATCCTGAGTGAGGTAACCCAATCACAAAAGAACACACATTGTATGCACTCTCTGATAAGTTGTTATTAGCCCAGAAGTTCGGAATACTCGAAGTACAATCCACAAACCACAAGAAACTCAAGAAGAAGGAAGACCAAAATGTGGACACTTCATTCCTTCTTAAAAAGAGGGAACAAAATACCCATGGAAGGAGTTACAGAGGCTAACTATGGAGTAGAGACTGAAAGAAAGGCACTTCAGCCTGATATAGCTGTCTCCTGAGAGTCTCTGACAGTACCCGACTAATACAGAAGTAGAGGTTCACAGCCATCCATTGAACTGAGTACAGGGTCCCCAATGAAGAAGTTACAGAAAGGACCAAAGGAACTGAAGGGTTTGCAGCCCCTTAGAATGAACAACAATATGAACTAACTAGTACCCTCAGAGCTCCCAGGGACTCAACCACCAACCAAGGAATACACATAATGGACTGATGGCTCTGGTAGCATGTGTATAGTAGAGGATGGCCAAGTCTGTCATCAATGGGAGGAGAGGCCCTTTGTGCTGTGAAGGTTCTGTGCCCCAGTATAGGGGAATGCCAGGGGCAGTAAGTGGGAGAGGGTGGGGTGGGTGGTGTGCCTAGCAGGGAGAGGGGGAGGGAACAAGGGTTTTTTCTTTTTTTTTTTTTTTTTTGGAGGGGAAACTAGGAAAGGAGAAATCATATGACATGTAAGTAAAGAAAATATCTAATTAAGAAAAACCCACATTTATCAACTTCAGTTAAGTCAACATCAGGATTTATCAAAATTCCCCATCATAAAAATTTTTAAAAATCTTTACTTTTAGGTACTATAAAAAGTGTACTAATCAACTGCTACATGTGGCCAATCCCACAAAGTTAGGAAGAAAACAACACCAGTACAGTTAAATTTCAAATCCTAAATCCTTAATCCTTTATTTAACCTGCCTCCTAAAGAGTAACAATGCTCATGGTTACCAACTATAAATTGTACAGAGAAACTTTCACATAATTGTAGTCTACATAGTCCATCTCTCTCTCAAGGTGAACAGCTCTGTCTGTCAGAATCAGCAGGAGAGCACATGCATCCCATTTTATCACCTTGACTTTTGGGGTAGCCTGTCATTAAGAATCATAGAAAGGTCAGTCTATGGCTGGTCTTCTGTATCTGCAGAAAAAAAATGTCTCTAGTAATCAAACCGGTTGTCTGAGGAAACCTTTCACTGTTCTAGAATCACAGTTTGAAGCTCATCTTCTTTATTGATTGTCATTGAAGCAATTGCTCCAATGATGGAGGAACATCTTTAAACTCAAAAGATGTTCCTCCATCCACAACCATGCAGGCATCCCAACATTGAGAATGAACACAAACTTTTGAGGAGAAACAATGCTGACAGCTCCTTGAGAAAACTCTGCTACTGGCTCTTGGGTACTGAAAACTACTGTTTCTATTTCTTTAGGGGATATGGGACAGTTTAGATCATTTATCTGATCCTGATTCAACTTTGGTACCTTGTATCTGTCTAGAAAATTGTCCATTTCATCCAGGTTTTCCAGTTTTGTTGAGTATAAGCTTTTGTAGCAGGATCTCATGATTTTTTGGATTTCCTCAGTGTCTGTTGTTATGTCTCCCTTTGCATTTCTGATTTTGTTAATTAGGATACTGTCACTGTGCCTTCTGGTTAGTGTGGCTAAGTCTATTCTGTTGATTTTCTCAAAGAACGAGCTCCTGGTTTGGTTGATTCTTAGAATAGTTCTTTTTGTTTCCATGTGCTTGATTTCAGCTCTGAGTTTGATTATGTCCTGCTGTCTACTCATCTTCGGCGTATTTGCTTCTTTTTGTTCTATAGCTTTCAGATTTGCTGTCAAGATGTTAGTCTTTTTTTTTTTTTTTTTTTTTTTTTTTTTTTTTTTTTTGAGGCACTCATAGCTATGAGTTTTCCTATTAATTCTGCTTTCATTGTGTCCCATAAATTTGTGTATGTTGTGGCTTCATTTTCATTAAACTCTAAAAAGTCTTTAATTTCTTTCTTTATTTCTTTCTTGACCAAATTATTATTGAATAAAGTCTTGTTCAGCTTCCACGTGTATGTACTGTTTATGTTGTTATTGAAATCCAGCCTTCATCTGTGGTGATCTGATAGGATACATGGAATTATTTCAATCTTCTCGTATCTTTTGAGGCCTATTTTGTGACTGATCAAATTTTGGAGAAGGTACCATGAGGTTCTGAGAGAAGGTATATTCTTCTGTTTTAGGATAAAATGTTCTATAGATATCTGTAAATCCATTTGTTTCATAACTTTTATGAATTTCACTATGTCTTTGTTTCGTTTCTGTTTCCATGATACTGTCCATTGTAGAGAGTGGGGTGTTGAAGTCTCCCACTATTATTGTGTGTGGTGTAATGTGTGCTTTGAGCTTTAATAAAGTTTCTTTTATGAATGTAGGTACCCTTGTATTAGGAGCATAGGAGTTCAGAATAGAGAGTTCTTCTTGGTAGATTCTTCCTTTGATGAGTATAAAGTGTCCCTCCGTATCTATTTTTATCATTTTAGGTTGAAAGTCAATTTTATTTAATATTAGAATGGCTACTCCAGCTTGTTTCTTGGGACCATTTACTTGGAGAAATTTTTCCTGCCTTTTACTCTGAGGCAGTGTTTGTTTTTGTCACTGAGCTGGGTTCCTTGTATGCAGCAAAATGTTGGGTCCTCTTTATGTATCCAGTCTGTTAGCCTGTGTCTTTTCATTGGGAAATTGAGTACATTGATATTAAGAGATATTAAGAAAAACAGATTGCTGCTTCCTGTTATTTTTGTTGTTAGAAGTTGGATTATGTTTACTGTGGCTATTTTCTTTCTTTCTTTCTTTCTTTCTTTCTTGTTAAAAGAAGATGATTTTTTTTTTTTTTTTTTTTTTTTT
>NW_022196904.1:76271590-76289177 GCF_008632895.1 Mastomys coucha
GCTTTTTCTAGGGTGTAGTTTCCCTCATTTTGTTGGAGTTTTCCATTTATTATCCTTTGAAGGGCTGGATTTGTGGAAAGACAATGTGTAAATTTCTTTTTGTCATAGAATATTTTGTTTTCTCTATCTACGGTTATTGAGAGTTTTGCTCTGTATAGTACCCGGGACTGGTATTAAGATTTTTTCTCCCATTGTTTTTTCTTAAGATACAGAGCTGTTTAAACTTAGCTCTTTTTTTGAAGTACAAATATCATAGGCAGATGGCAATTTTAATTTATATACTTAACCAACATAATATTCTAAAGAATTAAATATATTAAATCTATTTTATAACTTAATAATGAAATAAAAGCAATTATATAATACTGAAGTAAATGTGTTTATATGTTTATA
Source organism: Mastomys coucha (assembly GCF_008632895.1). Classification (NCBI taxonomy): domain Eukaryota; kingdom Metazoa; phylum Chordata; class Mammalia; order Rodentia; family Muridae; genus Mastomys; species Mastomys coucha. The sequence goes on from NW_022196904.1 coordinate 76,271,984, forward strand.
ATGAATAAGCATTATATAGTATGTAGTTTTTTTTCCACTGAATTTTTTTGAAAATTTATTTATTTATTTTATGAATGTAAGTACACTGTTGGTCTCTTCAGACACATCAGAAGAGGGGCCACAGTTGAACTCAGGACCTCTGAAAGAGCAGTCAGTTCTCTTAACTACTAGGCAATCTCTCTAACCCCAGACATCAGTTTTTACTAAAACATCATAGACTCTGTTTCTTTGAAGAAAGAAATGACTACTGCTAAGTTTTGCAACTTTTCAAGTTTGTTTTATTCTTTTTAATTAAAAAGTGTATGTATGTAGTTCAGCCATTTTAAATTTTCTTTTATGCCATTATTGGAATTCAAGCAAATCTTTATTCTTGATACTCCTACATAATGTCCTGCTTCCAGTCTTTTTTTAATAAGATGGGTATGGAGTTGTTCAAAACAAAATTCAGGTATTCATACTAACATTTTTACTTACCAGTATACTATAGACTTGATGGGAACAATCTATTTTCTGGGCACCCATTCCTCTGCCCATCTGTGTGTTGAAAACTTATGGCAAAGAAGTGCAATATACTGAAGGATCACTGTCGCCCAGGATATAATTGATTTGAGATTAAAAAATCAATAGAGAGCTATAGATGGTATCTTCAAATACAAATATCATTTATTTACAGGAATCCTAGCAATTCAGGGAATAGACTAATTCACATTGAATAGAAACTTTAGAAAAGATTTGGCTTCAAAGACAAGGTGATTAGATTTTTTTGGCTGACTTTTCTGCTTACATAAATTTTACAGGAAAATGGTTGATTACTTCATGTGTTTTTGTAAGGTTTTGTTTAGCCAGAGAATTTTCAAATATATTTTGAATTAGCTCCTTTATTTCCTAATGTCAAATAAATTTAGTATTTAAATTTTCACTGCATATTTAAAGTATGTATGCTAGTTGTTTATGTTTATGAATAAATATATGAGTTTTGATACATGTATACATCTTGAATGATTGAATCAGGCTTTCCAGAGTTCATCATATATGCACCTCAAATGTTTGTCTGGCTTCTTAATCCCTGTATCTTTATCGAGTAAATGCCTAATTATAAAAATGCTCATTCTGACCCAGTAAAACCTTAATTACCATACAGTTTCTTCTTTTGATATCACAAGTTTGTTTCATTATAGTTTTACCCAGAGCTTTTTCTTTTTTTAAATATTTTCTTTATTTACATGTAAATTTCTCCTTTCCAAGGTTCCCCTCCAAAAAACAAACAAACAAACAAACAAAAACAACAAGAACAAACCCCTGTTGCCTCCCCTCTCCCCATGCCTGCCACCCCACCCTCTCCCACTTATTGGCCCTGGCATTCCCCTACACTGGGGCACAGAACCTTCACAGGGCCGAGGTCCTCTCCTCCTATTGATGATTGAATTTGCAATCCTCTACTATACACATGCTGCCAGAACAATCAGACCCACCATGTGCAGTCTTTGGTTGGGGGTTGAGACCCTGGGAGATCTGAGGGTACTAGTTAGTTCATATTGTTGTTTGTCCTAAGGGGCTGAAAACCCCTCAGTTCCATAGGTCCTTTCTGTAACTCCTTCATTGGGAACCGTGTACTCAGTTTAATGGATGGCTGTGAGCCTCTACATCTGTATTAGTCACGTACTGTCAGAGCCTCTCAGGAGATAGCTATATTTAGGCTGGCTTGTCCTTCCTTCAGTCTCTGCTCCATAGTTAATCTCTACAACTCCTTCTGTGGGTATTTGGTTCCCCCTTTTAAGAAGGAATGAAATGTCCACCTTTTGGTCTTCCTTCTTCTTGAGTTTCTTGTGGTTTGTGGGTTGTTCTTCCTGTATTGCAAACTTTTTACCCAGGGATTTAAAAGTCTATAATTCCACATTTCATCCCTATTTTATTCACATTTATATCTTATGTGGTCATTTTCAAAACACATCATTTTATCTTTTCTCATTGAACAGATCATTTAATATTGACTAAATGCTTATCTTCTACTGTGTGTGTGTGTGTGTGTGTGTGTGTGTGTGTTGAGGATTATCCCCCAGACTTTATGCATTTTCCAAGCTAAGTGAGTACTCTCTCACTGAGCTATATCAGCACCCCACTAATGTATATTTTACCGAGTTTTCCCAGAAAGCCTACAGTTGCTTCTTATTCCTTTCATGACTTGACAGAGAAGACAATGGCACAACCCAGGGCCAGTGAGTTGGTTCAGTGGGTAAAGGCTCAGGTTGCCAAGTCTGACAATTTGAGTTTGAACTCCAGAATTCACATTGTGGAATAAAAATAATAAATCTTGCCAGTTGTCCTCTAACCTCCTCATAATATATGTATGTGCATGCATATATGTATGTGTACATGGGCACACAAACAGACACACACACACACACACACACACACACACCAATAAAATGTAGGAAGGAAAGGAGGAAGAAAGGAAGAAAGAAGGAAAGAAAGAAAGTAAGAAAGGAAGGAAGGAAGAACAAATGAATGAACTCAGGAATTAGAATATAGTAAGATAAGCAATGAGATGCCGTTGTAAAGATTCCTCATTTTAAGCTTTTGTGTGAGAGATTGAAAAGCAAACAGCTTTAGGACTTGACAGGTATGTAAAAATTGTTTTCACATAAGCAACAAACTTTTGATGCCTGTTATTTTCATTTACTATTTCACCATGAACCATGAAGTCTGTTTTATCTAGCCTTATCTTGATCAAATACTATCCCTGTGTTTTTCCTTTAAGCTTGAAGATGTATAGCAAAGAAGTTACTTTCACAGTGTTTATTGAAGTGAAAATTTGTAAGTTGATACATGAATGCATCACAGAAGTTAAGCTTGCCCAATTCAAAATACATCAAGAAACTTGAGTCTATTTTCTTCTACCTCACAGACACAATTTGTTTGGAAAACTAAACATTTTTATGCTCTTCTTTAGTAAGGAATTTAGGATATTTTATTTCTTCTGAAATAGTTCACACACAAATATTTTGTATAAATGCTATAAAAAATCAACAAGAAAAAAGAAACAACTGCTTCTCTTTACCCATTCCATCTTTTGACTCAGTCTCTTTTACGTCTTCTTGTTTTTATTCAATTTAACTTTAGTGGCTTGTTGAAGTATCAAACCAATTTAGACACTCACCCTCCTGGCTGCATCAGTCTTAACCAGACCCCATCTCAGAATATGTCCTTACCAGACTACATCTCAGAACATTTTCAAGAATCTTTGCATGGAGGATTTTCAAAATTAGAAGACCGTTACCAGAAAACACTTGTGAAGATTTGCCTGGAAGAACCCAAGTTCCAAGCTCATTTCCCACAGGTCAGATTAATTCTGTGTTTGAGATCTGCCAAGTCTGTGGTTTCATGTGACTGTCTGATATTGCATTCAAATATGTCTCTGAAGTTGTGTTTTCAGGTATTAGAGGATATTTCAGGATATTTAGACAGCAGAGTACTAGTGTGTGTGTGTGTGTGTGTGTGTGTGTGTGTGTGTGTGTGTGTGTGTGTGAGACAGGTATCTAATACTCCAAGGAAAAACACATATATAGAAAAATTCCTAATTAAACAGTTTTAGTGGAGTATGTTCTTCCTATTGTTTGCTTTCAGAGAGATCACAAATATTTATTCTAAAGCTATTAAGACACAGTTTAAATTTAAAAAACTGTAAACAAACTAATTGCTATAATATACTATTAGAGCATGATATTATACATAATAAATAGTGAAGTTAATTTGTTGAATGTTTACTATAATCTTGGCACTATGCCGAATTGCTCTGTATGCAGGATTCCTTTCATTATCCACAATTAACCTTTGAAACAATTACTCACTTATCTGATTAAAACAGTGTATCCTGACCAAAGTATATAAACAAGTGGTGGAAGAAGAAGTGTGTAGATGTAGGTCTTTAACTCAAATACTGATGTTGGAAAGTTCTTCAACTATTCCACAAACACTTTGGTAATTTCCACCCCAACTCCTGCCTGCCCTTGTCTGAGGTAACTGCCAACATCTAACTGAAGTCTACTATTTTGCATATGAAACAGAGGAAGGGAAATTCTATTTTAAAAAGAGAAGACAGAAAAGAATCAATGAGTTTTAGATGACTTTGGAATCAGCTGGTCAGTTTTCTGAGTGTCATATAATGATGAATATTATGTAAGATAAATATGGCAAGCTCCATTTTCTTGATGTGGGTCTTAATAACCTAGGAGTAACTGGCCCACAGTTGCAAGGTCGCTTCATTGTAGAATTGATCCCGTCCTGCATATCTTCAGAGTGTCATGTTCATTGTCGCAATCTATAAAGAAGGAACTAACTGCCTTCACTGAATGAGCAATGTCTGATAAAACTGTGTAAATAAGTTTTCTATGAAGGGCCAATAAAATAAAACGGAAGGTCACAGGGATTAGCAGACACCTCTAAGCCTATATAATCAGGAGACAGAGGCAGTAGAACATCAAGTCCATAGCAAATTGCACGAACAGAATGAAGCTCTGTCTCAGGTTAACAACAAAGCAAACATCCTTATAAATACATTGCAATTCAATTGACAGCTTTGAAGAGAAGGGGAGACCAGAGTGGGCAGTTGTAAGGGAAAGATTGTTCTCATAGGCATCAAAACTGTCATTTCTTATAAAAGTATAATTTTGACCATATTATATTATGTAAAACTTGTAATGAAAACATGTTCAGTACATTCTATTTTCAAAATTAGAAATGCATTTACATTAGACATCATGTGTATGAACCTGATATGTGTCTATGCATCTATGTTATATTTATTAACTATCAAGGGCATTATGTTTTTACTAAACCTTAGAATTCTTTTCTTTTTCTAAATCATCATCAGATAAATATGATGCTTTAATTTCTCTTTATTATAATGAGAGTTCTATTCTGTCTCCATCATAAACTTCAATATACAGATGACTGTATGAGGAAATGTTTACATAGTAACAGTGGTTTTCACTAGGATTTGAGATTGGAACTCCATATTACTTTTATAATTATGAATAGATTGCTGAGAGCTTTAGCCATATTTAACTCATTCTTACTAACATCGTACTGATTAAAATATAAATTGAAATATTATTGCTCAGCAGTTAATTCGGTCATGCATAACAGGAAGCATACTTTCAAAATATTTCCTTCAGACCTGGATTTGGATTTCTGGACCTTTGTGCCTTTACTGTGCTGAGAGGTTTTACCGATGCATCCGGAGCAACAAACCTGTCACCATCATCTCAGTAATCAATCACCCCTCAGATGTCATGGAACTCCGTATGGTCAAAGAAAACTTTAAAGCAAGACCTGGCCAGGTGAGCCAGTGGTTAGTGGCTTCTGCAAATATCTTTGTTCCTTAGGAAATTTTTAAAAGTTAGTAGAGAGGTATATTGGAATAGCTGTATTTTCCCTTTGGTCATTTAAAACATTATCTGTTTGTTGCTTTTTTAGTATATTATTCTCCATTGCCCCAGTGTATCAGCATTAGAAAACCACCCATTTACTCTCACAATGGTAAGACATATATTTCTTGAATTTTTTAAAAAAATTTAGATTGCAGAACATCTTTGTCTATGCCTATATTTGTGTGCATATGGGCATATGTATTTATCTGTGTGTATATACATATCTGTGCATGCACATATGTGTGTCTGTATAGACATACATGTCTGAATATGTGTCTATATGAGTTTCATGTGTATATTTGTGTATGCGTGTTTTACTTCATTCTCAAAATTATTAGACAATCATGGTTTCTTCATGTTCTACTTAGCTTTTTTTTTTTTCAAAGAAATAGAGTTTTCTATTCAGAGACTTTGTGAGTATTGATTTTTCATTATTTTCTGATTCCTAACTATCCAGTAAACAATGTTTCTTTAAAATTTATTAAATCTTATTGCCTTAAAGCATATAAAATTCTTAGTTTCACTTTTCTATATAAGAGTAATGGGCTTGGGAATGTTGGTCAGATGGTAGAGTGTTTTCCTAGGATGCATGAGATCCTTTCAGGTTTCATCCTGAAAACTCTGTGCACTGTGTATGCTGTTGCATATCTATAATCCGAGTACTCTAGAAGTAGAGAGGCAGGAGACTCCAATGTTCAAGGTCATCCTTGGCAACAAGGACAATGTAAATGGCTTGGGATTCCGTCTCTAAAACAAGAAAATAAACAAAAAAAGAATTTTGTGGTATTCCTTGTATAAACTTGTGGAAATAATATGTGACCAGTTTTCATTTAAGAGTTGGAATAAGGGAGAAAGAATACAATGGGTGATGTAGAACCATTAAAAATACTAATACTGGTAAGAGAAGGTGAAACACAATTTAGCTGGTAACTTCGTATATGAGGAAACAATGTTGGATAGATAAAATTAGACAGGTAATAGATAAGTCTGCATACTATCACAAATTATGTTTAAACCTGCATTAGTATGATCATAAAATATTTTAACCCAATATATGCTAAAATTTACATTATATACATATAGCAAATTACTAAAGACTAAAAAAATGTATTTCATTCCAGTGTATCATGTATCATGACCTTGTGTATCTATAGTGACTTCCCATTTCCCATTTTCAGCCCTCATCCTTTCCTCCTCCTGAACTCTTTTACACCATGTATAGAGGATTTTATGTTCTGGATAAAATCTATGATCCAAAATTGAGAGAAATATCCAATGCGCCCCTTCCTGCATCTGAGTGCTTATTCTGCCGACCTCTAGTTGGTCATCTCATTGTGTAGTATAGATGAGGCATTGGATTGTATAGTTGAGTATATAGTGAGCTTGTGATCTCAGTTGGCTCACAGAACAGTAGGGGTATAAGCCTGTATCTGCTTATACAACTTATATTACACATGATTCAAAACACAAGATAAAATAGAAGGATTTTTAGTTTTTCACATTCATATCCTTTTCTCCATACTTCAATAATTCCAGATATTTTATCATCTATTTAAGCATATACAATTTCTTGGGGTTCGCTTGTTGGAGCATATGGCTCTTTCACTACATCACTTCCTTCAAGACTATACCATGAACAGTTTCTTATTCTACTACTCTGTTTGCATGTGCCTTATTCTTTTCAATGCCTATATAATATTCTACAGTTAGGAAATACTGTTTGTTTAATATTTGCATTGAGGACTGATGTTTAGTTGTCATTCATGTTCCTGATAAAGAGTAAAAATCATAGTCTTGATATATATACAAAAAATAAATTTGACCACATTAGGGAGACTGAAAGAAAAACCAAATTAAATATTTATGTTTGTGGTTGGGGTTGGGGAAGTGACTTTTAGATTACATGTGTTAGATTTAAAATTCACAGCCAATGGGTACATTATTTTACCTTTTGGGATATTTGGCTTTCAGCGTGCTATGGTGATTTAATCCATTCTGAGTAATAGATTTGTAGGAGTTAAGCAAGTTATAAGTACATCATAAAAATAATCATGTAAGTGCAGAACATATCTGGTGTGTTAGTAATACCATTGTGATTTTAATTTTCAGTTCGAGTTTATGCCTCAAAATCACCTGAACATTGACAGTTGAGCCAAATAATTCTATACATAAAGAATAAAGAACCACCAATCTTTTATGAATTTGTTAGAATTAAATCAGAACCATATATTCAGAAGGGTTTTCTGAAGAAACAAATGATGCTTTTTTTCTTTATTTACTTCGTTTTGTTTTCTGTCTATATGAGTAAATCTTGTTTTATAATCATCAAAGAAAAGCCATTTGGCACCTAGTGAGATAATGAGCTTTGTTTAGATCTGTCAGAAAAGATGGCAGTACTGGCGCCACACAATATAGATATACAGTTTCTTCGTAGAGATGATGAGTTATTCTGAATACTCCTTCATCTGCTGCTGTATGGGCTTTGACTACTGTGAAAGGGAAGCATTTGTCAGGAGGACTAGTGAAAGCTCAGCTACTCACATGGAATGTAAAGTTGGACCCTAGGTGCCCCTAGTTTTTATCAGAAGTCAGGTTGCTGTGTCACGCCCACTAGTCCTCTGGAGTTTCTCATGTTTTACCAGGTACCAGAAATGTATTTGATTAACAAATATTTGACTGTAACAAAAATAGAATTGCATCAAAAATCATGTTTTCTTCTGAGAGTTTTAAGATATATTTTCATATCTCAGCTTTCACACATGCATAAACATCAAGCTGTTATCAGAAAAAAAGTAGAAGTTGAAAAGGGAGAAAATATGCAAGTAGCTTTACAGACCTTAGGAGGGAAGACCTACTGTTTACAATCATTATAAATTTCCTTCAGAATCTCTGTTTGAGAATTTATTTTTAAATTTCTTTCATCAAAGTAGTATTAAACAGAGAACATGGATTATAGGAAATGAAGCAATTTATTGAATGCCAACTACAAAGCTTGGAGAATACTTTTTCATAAAAATATTTTCCAACATGTACCAAATGGATAAAATAGCACAACATGCCATTAAGCATCAACTGGCTTTATAAAAAAAAAAATCTGTCTCACCTTTTACAATTTATACTTTACAAAATTTTTATGTTTTCTCAAAAATAATGACGAGAGTTTTCACCTGATATCTGGAGTGGAGGCTTTTAGGTCAAATGGCTCACTTCTCTACAGCCTCTTTCTCAAGCCAAAATGAGAAACCCATACACAAAAATATCAGCATTCATCAAACTGAAGGGCTTTCAGCTTGTACATGACCTCGAATCAGCTGCATTTTAAAATACAATTCTGATCAGCAGATTCCACTGAGGTAGCTCAGTGTGATGGATTTGTTATACTGAAACCAAAGTGTATTCTTGAAGCTTTTGCTCTTTAATCAGCTAGTCTCGTTTGTATACTTTGGGAGCTCTAGATTTGGGTACGTTTATTCTGTAATTGCATTGACAGATCTTTCTATAGCTGTAGTTTTAATCTCAGCCCTATGAACATTTACATTTGGTTTTGTGGTAGAGTTCAAAATTCTGGGAAATTGTGGTTAGGCCCTTTTATTTATTATATTCCTTTATTGGTGTTTGAATGTGTTAATTTCTCTACTTTGATTTTCATCCTTCACATTCCTTCTCCTACTTGCTTGAGACTGTCATGAGGTTTTCACTATTGTTTTTAATTTGATTCATTTGATATTTCCCTGCCAGAATCTCTGTCTTCATTTTTCCACCAATTTAATTAACTTACTGAATTTTTCTGCCGTGCTGTTAACTTTCTCATATGTATTGACGATTTTCTCATCCGCTCTTCTGACTTACTATTCTATGTTGTTGACTTTCTAATCCAGGTCTTCTGTTGATTGCCTTTCTTCTTATCTCTGCTGATTTCAATTTTTTTTGTGGCCAATGAGCATTCTCATGAGTAAATTATTGCATTTTTCTCATTGTAGCATCTTTGAATTTGTAATTGGCATGGTATGATCTTCTATAGGAGGCATGCAGCCTTGTTTGTATCCTTTGGTGTCCTTGTGTTGCCATGTATGTATCTATTGTTTGGCTATCTCTTCCATTTGGTTTTAGGCATCTTCTCAATGATCAGCATACTCTTTTGTCTAAGAAGATTAATGGGTGTGTGTGTGTGTGTGTGTGTGTGTGTGTGTGTGTGTGTGTGTGTAACCTCTGTCTCTCAGTCTGGGTATAAACATATGTGTGGAGGTGCCTGCAAAGATCAGATGATTTGAGCCACCTCATCTTGGTGCTAGGAACTGAACACTGGTCCACTGCCAGCATAGCAAGTGGTTTTAAATAAGGGCCATCTTCACAGTATAGAAGCCGACTCTGGTGATCTCAGTCTCTAGTACCATTCAGAGAGGAAAGAAGAAAGAGTAGCTGTTAACAGCAACTCAAATCAAGCAGTATGTGGAAACATACTTAAAGTCAATTAGATCACCCTAAACCATATTAGAATCTATTGTCCATAGAACAACAACCAAAAGGTAAAAATTATGTACAGCATGCTATGGAATTCAAATAATTTGCTGTGAATGTAAGGGTAACCAAAAGAGCTGACATTGATGAAAATGTAGGAGAACTAAGGTTAAATAAAGGAAAAACAGAAGATTCAGGAAGGCTATTAAAGAGAAGACAAAAAAGAGATATAACATAAAATATCATAATAATGAAAGAATTTGTAAAGATAATTAGATAAATGTAAAAAGAAAAAAAAATAGGGGGAAGGCAGGAGAGGTAAGTCAGTGGTTCAGAGCACTGGCTGCTATTCCAGAGGTCCTTAGTTCCATTCCTAGCTATCACATGATTGGTCACAGCCATCTGTAATGGGATCTAGTTCCCTCTTCTGGGGTATTCAAAGACAAAGCACATGTATATGTAAGATAAATATTTTTTAAAACACAAATAAAATCATAAATCTTCAAAAATTAAGACCAAGAGAGAGATTGCATGATATTGAATTGTTGGGAGTTGTACTTGGCACAGCATCTCGTAAGGCTTGAGAGACAAGAAGGCAGCCAGGAATTGAATGATATGGTAGAATAACAGAGGAGATCTCAAAAGTGCTGACAAGAGCTCTTCAGAAGAGGTGTAATTTCACAGCTTTTCGGTCTTGATGTCAAGGGCCCCACAGCTTTTTATCTCCCAGTTGACTTGTCCTTGAATTTTAGATGCCTCCAGGGCAGAGAACTTGGATTTGCATGAAGTAATTTTGAGTGAATCTCAGGAAAGTCCCGGTAGATAGCTGGCCTTAGGGAGCCATTCCCACTGCTGGGAGGCTTTCCGAGCGAGCATTTGGACTGTAAGACTTAAGAAAGAATAAGATGTTATACTTATTACAGAATTCAGTATCTCTTAAGTTTTCGCTGTTGTAGATGTTTTTGTCTTCTTTTCCATAAATTCTCAATTGCAGAAGTAATTCACAGTCTTCCTTTTCAGTATTAACTCATTGAAGTCTATGCAAATACCTCCATGTCCTTCTAGTGTTATTTTTATTCAGAAATAAACATGCTTTTCTGACATCTGTAGTTTCAGTTGTATGATTCATTATTTTGAAGCTTGAGCAACCCAAATTCGTATTTTATTCCATGAGTCAGTACCTAGTGGTTCTCTTGGTTTTTTGATTTTTTTTTTCCCCTGCAATTTTTTCCTCCAAGACAGGGTTTCTCTGTATAGCCTGGCTGTCACTCTGTAGACCAGGTTGGTCTCAAACTTAGAAATCCACCTGCCTCTGCACCCCAAGTGCTAGGATTAAAGGTATGTGCCACCACTGCCCGGCTTCCCTGCAATTTCACATAGCATGCCTGCTCTTCCATTACTTTTATGTTTCATATTTTTATGTCTCAGTTACTTTGGAGAGTTTTGTTTTTTTTTTTTTTTTTTTTTTTTTAGATTTAAAAGAAAATGAAAATGAAACAAAATGTTACAGTTGTTATTAATTAAATTTTATGTCATTAAATGTAACTAGTAATTCTCTGTCAACTACTTTGATCTCCGGTCTTAATCCCTTCTACTTAGCGCTTAAAACTTGCCTTATTGTTGTTTTTCACAGATCTTTTGCTCTAGAAACTGAGATGGAGAAGAAGGTAGCTTGCCAGGCACAATCTGTCATTATGTATTCAAGGCACAGTGTTGAAAACCACAGACAGTGATTAGTATCCACAGAACCCAACGCAATGTTTGAGGTTTTTGAGAATTAAACATCACCTAACTCCTGTACCTTGGCTGTCTTCCAAGAGAAAAGCAATGTTTCCTCAGGGGCTAATGATAGCCTCTGTGATAAATGTGAGCTAAATAAAGCAGCATACTCAGAACAAATAGACTGCTTAATATTAATTTGATTTATTCAATCAATAGTTTTTGATATTTCTTTCACCTCCTGGTTTCAAGGAGAAAATGATGAAGACACTCCTTTCCTGACTTGTCCTTTCCGGCTGCTGCTGGAGCTCATCAGATTTTCCTCTCTTTCTCTGTTGCTTACCCTTGGATTTGGCCACAGCAGCACGTCATGAAGATACTTCCAAGATGCACAATGCCCTCTTACTGGTAAACGCAGTGAGCATTTCCCATTGATTAATGGTCTTTACAGATCAGCCCCTTTTCATGCTGCTGTTCATTTTATTGAAACACTTTTTACAGTTTTAATTTTGTTTCCAGGACATGAATGTTTTTGACAACTTTTGATTTAGTCTTGTTTCTTTTATTTCCCTTTACATTCCTATGACCTCTGAATGCCAAAAGGCACTATCATCAGTTGCCTAAACCTCTGTTACTTTATAGCTGGGCATATTTCTCTGGTGACCCACCTGTGTTCCAGATCTGAAATTCAAGTTCATATCAGGAAGCGTTTCCCAGTCATTTAAGGCATTGTCCTTTTTTTTTTGTTTGTTTGTTTGTTTGTTTGTTTAACTCTGGTTACTACATTAGCAGAAGCAGGGAGAGCAGTTAGGAGTCTGTTCCATCCAGTGTAGGTATGGTGATGGCTTTGATCTTGGTGGTGACACTGGACATAACAAGAAGTGTTGGCTCCTTAATCTATTTTGAATTTTGAGTGGTCCAGACTTGTTTTTCTCCTGCAATTAGATTGTAAATGTGAAGAATTCAAGGTTCATACCTAAATTTCTGGCCTAAAGAATTAGAGTTCTATTAACTAAAAGAGGAAAGACTGGATTAGGGTCCATGTTGTGAAACTCAGTTTTGATCAAATGATTTGGACATACTATGCAGCATGTTTGTATTTTTTATTTAATAAATGAGTGATAGCTTACTCATGGACCATAGTTCCATACCAAAATCTGTGTATATTTTGCTTCTGCTTGCCTTTGAGTTTGTAGAGTGGTACTTCTCATATTTTTTGTCAGGCTAAAGTAAATCTTGGGAGAGAGAAATTCATAAACAAATATAGATGGGAACTTTTAGACATTTTTAAACTTCATATCTAGATCTTCCTGCCTCTGAGAGCTAAGATTCTCCAGTGTTCTGATGGAATTGGTTTTCATGGTGCTCCCTTTTTATATACAGGAGATTTTAGTTTCAAATATTTTCTTATTCATTTCCAACTCACTACATTTTGCCTTTCAAAAATTTGTCAAATATTTCCTTTTTAAATTAATTATTCTACTTATTTACATGAGCATGCTCTGGCTGGTCTGAGGCCCATGGCAAATTTCCAATTGTGCATATGACTTGCTGATTGTTTTTCATCATTATCATTTGCATATTTTTTGTAACCTTTTGCTGGTCATTCTAGTGTTTTTTTCATTTTACATTTTTTAAATTACTAATTTTATTTTAGATGTTTGAGTGTTTCGCCTACACGGATATTTGTGAACTACATGTGTGCCTGATGCCCATAAAGATCAGAACTGTGCATCAGATTCCCTAAAAATGTAGATACAGATGGTTGTGAGTTAACCATGTAGGTACTGGGAACCAAATCCACCTCCTCTGAATGAGCAACAAGGGTTTTTAAACACTAGACCATCTCTACAGGCTCTATTTGTTAGTATAAGGAACAAAAATAAAACTGGACTTCTAATCTATGTTATCAAAAAATACACTTATAGATTTTGTTTATTAATGAGTATTAAATTTTCAAATATACAGAAATGCACTATTTTGTTCTATTTAGGTTCAAGTAGACAGTAACATTTTATATGCATAAAAATATTTAGCTCATCATTTTACATTATGTGAGGGACTCTGTCCTCTTAACTCATTGTCCTTTTTCATGCTTTTTGAATATTCCTCATTTGTGAAATTATATTGTCTCCTATCACAGTATCTGGAATATTTTGAAACCCCAATAAATTTGTATGTAGAAGATGAAGAAGTCATGGAAGAAAGACATACATTTGAAGTCCATATTTTTCCCTCAGGTCAATTCTTTAATATTTCATTCAAGTGATATTTCATTCAACTAATGTTTTTTCAACTTTCCAACCTATATGTATAATGTGCTATAGATTTTTAGAACATGTAACAATATTTTTAACTAGATATTGATTTTTAAACATTTTAAGCATATTCATATAGCCAAGGTATACAAAAAAATCATAGACTATAAAATGAAATGGGAATACAAAAGCTGCATAAACCTTTTAGGTTCAGAGATTTGAAGAATTTTATTGAGAAAGAAATTCAGGCTCTTCTTATGAAATGCAGCCTTTGAAATAAATCTCAAAGAGTTGCCAAGAGTTAACAGCAGTATGAAGAGTATTTGTTATAAATGACCAGACTGTAAGTAAATTGGGGGCAGGGATATATTAGATATTGATAGCTTATTTTACTGAATTAAAACAGATGAAACTGAATCATACAGAATAGAGATGGAACAACTAATTTTGACCTTTGACCATAAGAAAGAAATAATTTGCATGTTATTGAGTCAGCTTTTCATTACTGTGGCAGGATACCAAAGAAGTTAACTTAAGCAAAGAGGTTATTTTGGCTAATAATACCAGAGGTCATGGTCAGCCGACATGTCTGTGGTATAGGGCATCAAGGTATGAGGACATGGAAGAGCAGAATGTTTATTTTCCAGTGGCCAGAGAACAGAGAGTATATGAAAGGGAGATGTGGGCACAAAGTATAACTTTAAGTATTAGGCCTCCTGTGCTCAAATTTGACTTAGCCTGTGTGCCCATAACTCATGCAGCTGTACAGTCCTCAGTGAATTAACCAATTGATTCAGTTACTGTCCTCCTTATTCAGTTACCTCGGTAGCATCACTAGCTTGGAATCAAGACTTCAATCAATAAGTAGGTGATTTTCTGAATAGCACAACCAATATGAGATTGTTGTGATCAGACAGTTTCCTTTGGAAACTTATTTGAAGGAGCTTGAAAGTTGATTGAACCTGGAGGCAGGACTAATATGTGATATTGTGATATTTGGGCCTTACTCTAGAAAGAATTTGGTTCCATATACCGCTATATGAGAATCTAAAAAATATAATTTGAGAAGTAAGGTAATAACAATTTCAACTAAATTAAATTTAGAATGAACTGCCTAGAAGACAGTAAAAAAAGTGAGGGATTGGAGCTAGAAAATAAAAAAGGGTCACAGAGACAGATCATAAAATGATTAAAAAACCTCCTCTTGATCCTTTTGTGATCTGTGATCATTTTTCCGGTTTAAAAAACTAGGTTACACATAATAAACTTAGACATAAATTTAAATTATTTAATTTACATCAAATCTCATGTTTTAAAAACAAATTATATTATTTCTTAAATTTTTGATGTTTAATAAGTATATATATATAGTGAAATCATATTCCTAATATATTTTTATTTTGAATCACTCATAGTATATAATCATTAGTAAATTATTCATACTTAAAATTTAATGACTATCAAGCAAATATGAAGAAGACTTTTGAAGTATCTAGTGAGATGATCATGTGGTTTTTTCCTCTCCATTTGTTTATATGGTGTATTATATCGATGGACTTTCATATGTTGGACTATCCCAGCTTTCCTAGGATGAAGCCTAGCTGATCATGGTAGATGATGTTTTTGATGCATTCCGAAATTTGACTTATGAGTATTTTGTTGAGTATTTTGCATCAATATTCAGATAGTTGATCTAAAATTCTCTTTGCTGAGACTTTTGTGATTTAGATATCAAGGTGACTGTGGCCTCATAGAATGAGTTTGGCAATGTTCCTACTGTTTCTATTTTATAGAATAGTGTACAGAGTTTTTATGTTAGCTCTTCTTTGAAATGCCTTGTAGAATTCTGTGCTAAAACTATCTGGCCTTTGGTCTTATTTTTGATTAGTAGACTGTTTGTAACTGCTTCTACTTCTTAGAGCCTGTGAGACATCTTCCAAGGCTCTTCTATCTTTTAGAATCTCTTTTGAGAAGGTATATGTAATTTCGGTAGGTCTACATTTATGTTACTTGGCCTTTTCCCCTGACAGCTTTTAACTGTCAGTGCTATGAACTTTCCTCCTAGCAGTTTTGGTTTGCTGTGCATTCATCTGCCCTGAATTCTAGGGAGCCTTTAATTTCTTCTTTAATTTTTTCTTTACCCCAAAGTCATTCAGTAGGGAGTGGTTCAGATTTCATGTGTTTGTAGGCAATCTGTTGTTTCTATTGTTGAAGTCCATCTTTAATCCATAGTGGTCTTTTAAGATACATAGGGGTATTTCAATTTTCAATTTTCTTGTATCTGGATAACCTATCAATTGGTAAGAGTGGGGTGTTAAAGTCCTCCACTATTAATGTCTGGGGTTCCATTTGTTATTTGATTTTTAGTGATATTCCTTTTATAAATGTGGCTTCTCTTGCATTTGAGATGTTATCTTAGTGGATTTTTTCCTTCTTTGAGTATGAAGTGTCCTTCCCCATCCTTTTGATTAATTTTTGCTTGAATATTTAGAAATTAGAAATTGGAAGTAAGAATGGCTCCTTCACCTTATTTGTGTCTGCTTGCTTAGAAAATCTTTTTCTAGCCATTTACTCTGAGTAATATTTTATTTATTTATTTACCTTTGTTGCTGAGTTTTTCTTCTAGTATCTTCTGTAGAGTTGGATTTGTGGATATTGTTTAAATTTGTTTTTTTTTTATTTTTGAATATCTTGTTTCCACCATTTATGGTGATGAGGGTTTGTCCGGATATAGTAATCTGAGTTGTCTTAGAGTCTGTGAGACATCTTCCAAGGCCCTTCTATCTTTTAGAATCTCTTTTGAGAAGGTATATGTAATTTCGGTAGGTCTACATTTATATGTTACTTGGCCTTTTCCCCTGACAGCTTTTAATATTCTTTCTTTGTTCTGTAGATTTAGTGCTTTGAATATTGTATGGTAGGGGGATTTTCTTTTCTGGTCCAATCTATTTGGTATGCTATAAGCTTTTTGAATATGTATAACCATCACTTTCTTTCAATTTGGGAAATTTTCTTCTATGATTTTGTTGAAAATATTTTCTGGGCATTTGAGGTGGTAGTCTTCTTCTGCAATTCTTGTTACTCTTAGGTATGGTATTTTCATAGTGTCTCAGATTTCTTACGTATTTTGTATCAGGAACATTTTAGATTTAACATTTTCTTTGACTGATGTATCAATTTCTTCTGTCCTATCTTCTAAGCCTGAGCCTGAGATTCTTTCTCCCATATCTTGTATTCTGTTCGTGATGCTTGTATCTGTAATTCCTGTTCTCTTTCCTAGGTTTTTCATTCCCAGGATTCCATTACCTTATGTTTGTTTTTTTTTTTTTT
>NW_022196904.1:76289187-76301687 GCF_008632895.1 Mastomys coucha
TTTTATTGCTTCTATTTCCATTTTCAGATCTTGAATATTTTTATTCATTTCCTTCACCTGTTTGATTTCTTGTGTTTCTTTAAGGGGTTAATTCATTTTCTTTTTAAAAGCCTCTATCATCTTCATAATATTAGTTTAAAGTCATTTTCTTTTGCTTCAGATCTGTTAGGATATCCAGGGCTTCTTGTCATAGGATAGCTGGTCTCTGGTTGTACAAAATTGCCTTGGCTCTTGTTGATTGTGTCCTTGTGCTGGTCTTTAGTCATCTGGTTGTTCCTAGTGCCAGTAAGTCTCCAGGAAATCAGGCAGTTGTGGGCCAGAAAATGGAGTACAAGATACAGGGCAGTTTGCTGCTACTGGGTGTGCCTGAAGGGGACCTGGCAAGCAAGGGGGCTGGGGCATGGGTACTACTTCGTTGTCTTCACTACTAATAGATATGTGGGAATGCAGGCAGAACATTGTGGGACAGTAAAACCATGCCAAGAACTTGGTAAGATAGAGCAGGTCTGAGACCCTGGAGACTTACTTGGTGGGCACACACCCTGAGACTTAGGTGACTCCCCACTCCCTGCCAGATTCCTGGGCTGGAATACATGCTACACTCCCCACATAAAGAAATATGACCTGTGGCCACAAAGGCTCAGGACAGAGTTTTCCATGCTAATGAGGTACCTAGAGTCCCTGGGGGCTTAGCCAATAAGCATCCCTTCCCAAACATTCCTCCCTGCAAAAGATACTTAATCTTGGGTCCAATTTGAGAGGTTGGATATGCATCCATTTTCCACCATAAATAATCAATGATTTAGAACCTTGGACTGTTTCATCTACTACCACCATAGGGAACAGGTCTTCACCAACAGAACCACAACTTAATTCTCTGGTAGAAGGCCTCTCTATGTTTCCATACAACCACCTCCAAGCTAAGGGCAATCACAACTGAAATAAGCCAAGCTCCTCTTTCCCCAAGTCCCAGCCTAGATGCCAGTCTCCAGACTATATTTCTGACTTTGTTCTCTGCTCTTTCACAACTCCCAGCAGCTCCTAGATGTCCAAGAGTCTGAGAACCCCAGGACCCCCTAAACACTACCACCTTTCCCATGTCTCAGACTGTGCTTTGTCCACTCCTGAACAGTGTCTCAGTGCTTCCATGAAGCCCAGCACCCACAGAGGCTGTGTTAGATAAGAACAGTCAAACACAGAGCATTTCTCATCCAGATTGGCCTTGCTCTGAGGCCATCAGTACAGTGGGCCAGAAAACTGAGATTAGGAGGCTGGGTGAAACTCACTATTGATTGGTGTGTCCCATGGGAGCTGTCCCTGGTGCCTGCAAAGTTGATAGAATACTGGTCAGAAAATCCTCAACAGATATCTTCACAGGTTTTATAGTTACCTACAATACTCTATTAATTTTATTAGCATATTTTTCCATTTTATATGCATATTTATGGGTCTTCAAAGAAACTTAAATGATCTAGTGATCAGATGGCATTGATTTGTCTATCATATACATTTTATCTTGTTCTTTCTCATTAGTTGTGGATCTGGGGGCTTGCAATAAGAATAAAGGTTTTAATCACATCATTTTCTAATATATAATATTTAATCTGAATTGATGCTAGTATTTATATTTTTCAGTGTCCTACTGAAACCAAAGCAACATTTGGTGTCCACTTTAAAGTAGTAGGAGACTGGACAGGTATGTACCACTTAATAGCTTTAAATTCTTTGAAAAGAATGTAGTATAACAAAATGTATCAACATAATTGACTACTCATTTGTATGGAAAGCTATATATATTAAGAAATTCATTTTTCTTTGTTTATTTTGTTGTAATGCCTAATTTTTCTTATATTATTTGTTAAATCAGAATAATATGAGTACCAGTAATTATTAATAATGCATTATTTATGGGGTTTATATCATAGGCTTCTTAATGTCAGTTTCAATGACAGAAAGTAGGAAGGCTTAAATCTATTCCTGGAAAGCATGACTTTAAAGTTCAGGGTGGGGTTGAGTTTCAAAATAATCTACATTTAGATGAGTAAGACAATTAAGAAAGATGAGGTATTTGTTGTCATGCTTGGGGACACAAGTTTGAGACTCTGAAACTACATTCTAGAAGCAAAGAATCAATTTCCTCAAGCTGTCCTCTGAATTCTACACACATTTCATAACTGGTTTACACACACACACACACACACACACACCTTGTAAGGTTTAGTACATAAACACTTTGGATTGAAAACAAGCAACTCTCGGGCTGGCAAGATGGCTTAGCGGGTAAGAGCACTGACTGCTCTTCCGAAGGTCCTGAGTTTGGATCCCAGCAACCACATAGTGGCTCACAACCACCCATAATGAGATCTGATGCCCTCTTCTGGTGAGTCTGAAGACATTTACAGTGAATTACACAGGAGCAAGCAGAGTCATTCTGAGTTCAATTCCTGGCAGCCACATGATGGCACATGGCCATCTGTACAGCTACAGTGTACTCATACACATAAAATAAATAAATAAATCTAAAAAAAGAAAACAAGCAACTCTCAAGTTTAAATGACCTTGATGTATATCTATAACATCAAAACATTTTTAGAATAAAAGTTTCCTTTAATATCAGGTATTTTGGTGTTGCTTTAGCCATCTATTTAAGAAGAGCTTTATACTCTTTGAGAGATGTATTATACTGAATCCTGAACAAATACAAGTATGATTTGTTATTATAGTCTCTGGAACCAACACAATGGATAAGAAATGCACACTTAGTTAATGTTGGCATGTTAGTTCTTTAGAGTGCTGTCAAAAGAAAAGAGTGAAAGTATAAGAAAAAAACACAAACACTTTAAAATATATTTACAATTAAATAATTAACAACAATCTCTTTTATAATAGATTCAGTGTAGTATAGAGTTAGAATAAGAAAATTCATGGAGAAGACAGAATTTTTGAAATTTTCACATTGAGCAAATGTAGGAATATATAAGAAAAAATGTAATATTAACAAGGAAGTGAACCTCTCTAGTGAACGTATCATCCGTGAGGTATCATCAGTAAGTTGCTAGTGCAATCTATTACTAGCAAATGAAGACTTATACATTCTTAGAAACAGAAGGGAAGCAATCAGAGGCTTATGTATTAAGCCTGGGAAAAATTATTCCAAACAAAAGTTAAGAAATTAGTATTGGAAGGAAGAAAATAATTTTAAAATTGAGGAAAGATAGGATTTTGGATAAATATAGAATATTCAGGAGTGTAGAGTAAGGTTATTTATATAAAGAGGTCATTCTATGTAATAAAATGCATGATGTGAGTAATATTTTTTTGTATTTAAAGGCAGTGAACATGGAAGTTGAAAGTTGAAAAAAATGGGGAATATATGCTATGTATAACTTAATGGGAAAAAAGCCCAAATCAGTTTACAAAGATTGATTTAAAAAGATTGAGAAGTAATAACCTTCTTGGAGTCACAAAATATAATCTTAATTAGATAATGGTTATGCATTGGCATTCAAAAGAGATCACAGCAGTCCATCTATAGATAGATATTCATGTATCATGGAAAGGTTACTTCTTATGATATAGAAGAAAAAGTTGAAAAAATGAATTTGTTTTGACACTGTCTGGGAAATAAAGAATGGGGGAAATTCTTTTCCAGTAAGAATTTTAATATAGCAGAAATTAAGTTCAGCAATGAATGGTAATTGATAGAATTCTGTCTATAAAGGAAAATAACAAAAATATAATTTAATTCATAAGGGCAAGGAAAAGTTATATGATAGTTTGTAACTACCTATTGTGTATGATTTTTTCCCTCAGAGTCATTTTAGATCACAAGTATCTCATTAAAAAATAATTTCCTCAATATTTATTTTAATTACCTCCATTTAGAGCAGGTAATATGGTCAATCTGCAACCCTTTTGAAATTGTGCTAAAACACTGAGGGAGATGCAAGACCATTATATTCAGAGAGTGAAGTTCTATCTAAAATAATAAAATAATATGCATGGAAAGGAGCCCTAAATAATTGTGTCACTCACTGACATAATGTTTTAGAAGGAGATTTATTTTCCAGGAAACAACAGAGTTAGAATTATTGAAAGAAAAAATGAGAACATTTTTCTGAGATCAGAAACACTGAGTTTTTCTCCAAAATTAAAATTATGAGCAGAGTACTATGTCTAGAAGGGCCAAAGAAGAAGAAGTTAATAAGAATAAACATTGGAAGCTTTTTAAAAAGTGATACTGTTTATTCGTTTGTGCCCTCGGGCACTCATGTGTGTGTGTGTGTGTGTGTGTGTGTGTGTGTGTGTGTGCGTTAGCATACATTTCATAGAGTGCATGAAAGTTCTTACTTTCCACAGTAGTTAAGGATAGAGGTGCTTCAAGGCCCAATCACTTTTACCTGCTAAGCAATCTCTCCAACCCTGTTTTGGATTTTTAACTGTGATTTTGTTTTGGTGAAGTATGCTTTACCATGGGCATTGAACATTGCTTGCTGACAAGAGCTTGATATAGCGGTCTCCTGAGAGGCTCTGGCAGAGCCTGTCAAATACAGTGGCTGATGCTCCCATTCAATGTTTGTACAGAGCATGGGGTCCCCAATGGAGGAGTTAGAGAAAGGACTGAAGGATCTGAAGGGGTTTACAATCCCATAGGAAGAACAATAACATCAACCAACTAGAACCCCTAAATCTCCCAGGGACTAAATCTCCAATCAAAGAATACACATGGAGGGACCCATGGCTCCAACCCCATATGTAGCATGGAGTGGCCTTGTCGGGCATCAATGGGAAGAGAGGCCCCTGGTCTTATGGACTCTTGATGCCTCAGTATAGGGGAATACCAAGGTGGAGAGCTGCGAGTTTGTGGGTAGGTGGGGTAGCACCCTCATAGAAGTAGAGGAAGGGAGTTTCCAGAGGGGAAACCTATAAAGGGGTAACATTTGAAATGTAAATAAAGAAAATATCCAATAAAAGAAAAGAAAAGATTTAGCTCTGTTCCATACTGATCCTTTCAAGAGTAACCTACAATATATAGTGTACAAAGATGTAAATGGAATGGCTACATAGTTCTGGATGGAGACTCACCTGGTTTCATCCTTGTCTGAATTTTCATTAGGAATTGCATGTCTTGAATGCATGAGTGGCACATTAAATATAGAGGGCTATGCAATATAGGATTTTGTTCCCTCTTCCAATGACGATAGTAAAGATAGTCAAAAGAATTGAATTAGCATTTTATTTCTCTTCTATAATTAATCGTATTTATACTTCAAAGATGTGATTAAGAAAATCACCTTCACTATACTTCTGTCTAAAATATCTTATCTATGCTAGATGTGATTAATGTAGAATAATTTCACTATTTGCACATACTCTATATGTTTAGTCATTTAAATATAGATTATTTTAACTATTTTTTAAATTTCACTCGTAGTTATATATATATCCCAACACAATTATTCTAAATTTTTGCTACAAATAAATGCAATCACCAATGGATAGGTAATCATAGACATAAAATAGAGGGGCTATTATTTGTGTCATTTAATGGCTTTTTATTGACCCATGGTTATGACATTTTTGTATTGCCCATTATAATTTGCAGTAGTCATTAGCTATAGTTAACTGCTAGAGTATAAACTGAAAATTAAGGACAAAGCACCATGGATTTGCTTTGATAACATTAATCCACACTAAGCACAGGTGTAAGAAATATTAAATGCAACTTTAATCAAAGACATCCACAAATACTTGATTATTGTATCCTTTATGTCTATGGCATTCTATGAAGCATGCATACTTCAGGTACTATCCATCTGTTTTTTTTTTCATGAAAAGATGAAAATAGGATATGTAAAGATAGGATATGTTTTAGATATGTTAAATACTTTTTAAATTTGGAGTTTTCCTTCTATGTTATGACATTTCCTTATAAGACATAACATAATAAATAAATTATATTAATTTATGGCCATAACATATTTAGGGGAAATTATATAAGTTGTCATATAATAGAAATGACTTTGACTGCTTATTTTGCTTTTTATTCAAGTAGTTTTAATAAATTTACAGAATTGTAGTACCATCAACAATGTTATTATTTACTTATGTTTCTTTTTAAGCTTCATACATTGCATGTAATGAATTGTAGTTGTTTCACAGTATTGCTCTCTTTCATCCCTGTCTCCCCCATGAAAACATTTCTTTCCGAAAGGCCATCTTCCTACATTAAAGTCTTCTTTTTGTGTGTGACTCAATGAATCTAATTCCAGTTGATTGTATGAGTGTGCTAGAGGCTTATTAGAGCATGAGCAACTCATCTGTGGACTCACTACTGAAGAAATTGATGTTACCTCCCCTAGCAGCCATTTCTGCTAATAGGTCTTTACAGAGAGATGGGTTTTCTAGTTACTACAAAATTGCAAGTAAACCTGAATTCTACCAGTGAATCTCCATGCAAATGGAATATCTAAAATAAAGTGCAGAGTGAGTTATTTGGACATCTTAGATATTTTTCTGGGTGTCAGGTATTTATTTAATTCATGTGCATACAATTTAAAAATTAATCTAAGTTTATAATAAAAATCATTATCTGCTGCCATTCTCTGTGTCCAGAAAATATTGACACAGAGAGTATTTTCTATAGTTGTTATTGCTATGACTGTTGAATTCCTTGGATTGACACTGGTAAAACATAATTTTTAAACAATTGGTTATTGTGGCTAATAAATACCTATCAACCATCTACTCTAGGCTGTAGAAGGATAATAGTCTTAGAGACAGGTC
Organism: Mastomys coucha; assembly: GCF_008632895.1. Taxonomy (NCBI): domain Eukaryota; kingdom Metazoa; phylum Chordata; class Mammalia; order Rodentia; family Muridae; genus Mastomys; species Mastomys coucha. Next base: position 76,295,974 of record NW_022196904.1, read on the forward strand.
ACAGGTATGGTTTTCAAGAGTGTCTGAATGATTTTTACTTAGGTCCTAAATAGGCTATAACTAGTGGTTTCGGGTTGTACTTATTTAAAAGAAATGAGCTTATGAGGGAGGAGAACAATTTTGAGAATCCTGAGCTTTTGAGGAAAAAGGATAAAACTCTTTGATCCAATATGTAAGTGACCAACATGAACTTTCCCTAAGGCAACCTATACACTTCTTGCTTTATAAAAGGAGGGAGGGGATCATTTAGTAGATTTGGCTGAAAAAATAGTATTTTTGTTTTGATTCTGCCTGTCTCTCATGAAGATAAATGGTAGGATTAACACTGAAAATGAGGACTGGGAAGGTGTGCATTAAGGTTGAGGAGAATGAATGGATCATATGCCGTATTAAATTGATGAGTGAATCCTGGTGGCTCTTCTGAACTGTGCCAAGTAGTCTTCTGAGATGTGTGTTTCTAAATTTGAAAAACGGTAATTCAAAATAATTGTAATTTCTTTTCAGTTATGGTTCACTGTTGCAAATAGGCAGTTGAGCAGGTGGTAAATTGGATTTTAATTGACATAGTCCACTTCTGAGAAAATGTATTATATCTGCCACTTTGAATTTTCTTATACAATGGACTAGAAATTTAAAACATCAATCAAATTAAGGGACTTTTCTTGTTTAAAACTCTAATAATTTCCTGTTGCTTCTATGGTGAAGGTCAGATTGTCTCTACCATGCCCTAGAATGATCTTGTCTTAGTTAATGTGCTATTGATGGAAGAATGCATCATGACCAAGACAACTTATAAAAGAAAGCATTTAACTGTGGGCTTGCTTATGGTTTCAGACAATTACTTCACGATCGTAATGGAGGGAGGCAAACAGGCATGGCACTGGAGAACTGGCTGAAAGTTTTACATCCCGATCTGCAGGCAATAGCCAGAGAGAAACACAGTGGGGTTGGAAAGGGCTTTTGAAACTTCAAAGCCCACTCTTAGTGGCACACCTTCTGCAAAAAGGGCACAACTCCTCCAACAAGGCCACACCTTCTAATTTTCCAAATACTTCATCATCTGGGGACTAAGCATGCAACTATATGAGCCTACAGTTGCCATTTTCATTTTGACCACCACTGACCTTCAAGTTCTGGCCCTCTTTACCTCATTTTGCTTTGATTAACTTTTATGCCCATTAGCAACACTTCCTTTTACTTCTTTAATTTCTCTTGTTCTCTCCCATAATATACATGTCGTAACCTACCCCCAGAGAGCTCACCATCATCCTATGTCATCCTACCACCAACAAACATGCTTTTAATGTCTTTAGATCACAGCTTATGATTCAAATCATCTTAGAAATCTATAGACACCTTTGTATGGCTGTGCTTTTATTTTATGTAGGCTAACATCATACATTCTCAGCACTTGTTTTCATTGGCAACTGTAGAACTCAAGTGTTGTCATAGTAAGCAAGTGAATCTACCAGTTAGGGATTATTTTTCTTTTAACTGTCACTGTACTTAGTGTCTGAGAAGGCACATGCTCCTAGTAAATGTGAATATTTCTTAAGGGAAATGAAAAAAGAAAAGAATAAAAAGCACATGGAAATGTACAAGCAAGAACATCATGGGGTCCAATACAAAAGCAAAGGTAGCATATTCCTTCCATAACAGATGATGACAAAGCTTTATAACAGACTTGGGAGCTTATCTGGACCAAAGTTGGTGTTAGATATAAACATGACTGTCTTAGATAGCATAGTATTCCAGGGAGAGAGAGCTTGACTAGCTTATAGAACGTCCTGCTGCTGGGAGGTCAGGAGAGATTAATTTCCAGAAGCAAGGGCATGAGAGTAACTTAGTCTTCTCATAGAGGTGCTGGGGAAATATTGCAGAATTTCAGGTTGGAATTGGAAACAAATTTATTTTCATATAAGCTACTCTGACGTTTTTCTTCAGGATGAGGAAGGTCAGGTTAGAAACAAAAACAACAAATTAAATATTTCTGCTATTATTAAAGAAGAAAAAATTTAATCTTATATACTAAGAAGAAGGCTATCTAAAACAATGAGCATAAATTGCTGGCTAGCTTTATGAGAGTTATGGTTTTGGAGGAGTGGTAGGAGAGGTAGCGTTTGCTACAAACTACTATGTAACTGAAACAGAGTAAGCAAAGAGAATCAGTAAACAAAAAGGTATGTGTTAATGGGCTCTATTTCTGAATTTTTTGTTTCCAAACTTTCCCAAATCAAGGCAAGTGTTTGAATTTGTACTGATTTGGTCTGGGATTAGCAATGGGAATGAGAGGATAATACAGAGTGATTGCATGTATGTGTTGAAGGAAGATTTCTATGTCAGGAAGATATGAGCTAAGAGTGCCTATGATTTGTTATGAAAAACTGTTTCCAGTCTCAGAAGAAGCTCAGTGAAAGCTTTTGAAGATGACTGATTAGTTCATCTAATAAAATATCACAGAACATATTTGTTAACATACACGATCAACTATTCATTAAATATGATCTGAGCTTAAGCTCCATATTTCTTAGCCTCAGAAACTACAAAATTTTGACATTAGGAAAAGGAGTATTATGCTAAATGTACACACACACACACACACACACACACACACACACACACACACACACACACACACACACACACACACGCACCCTCACATGATTTAAATGTCTGTTTCCAGAAAAGAAAGCAAGTTACTTTGTCCTTGTTTTCTGGATGTGAGTATGAACTCTTTTCTCTTCGTAGTAAAAAAGAGCACATTTATAACAGCATGAAGTGTAAAGACTGCTTAGGAGATGTTAGGAATTTAACACTCATAGTGTTTTATTCTAATAAATTCATGTTTCAAACATGAAAACACAACTATCTTTTGTTTTATTCACTGAAAAAAAAAAGGTTATACTTATGGACCTAGAAGCAGTACTGTCATACTAAAGCAGTTTGTATAGATTATCACATTTTTATTTTCAAGTCTTAAGTTCCTAACAGAAGTTTATATTTTGTGACATTTAGTACTGATTAGTGTTTATATAATATTAAGGAAAATAAGAACAATGAAGACTTTTCTTGGTAAAATCAGTTCTTAATCAGTGTCAAACTTTGACCATTAACACTTAATGTCTAATAGTGGGCATGTCGCTTTTCCAAATCAATCTAGAGTTGATGTACTAAACAATTTGAAAGAAAGTAAAACGGCAAGGGATTTGTGCTCTTGATACAATCATAGTATACATTGAGAGTACTTTATATTTCAAGAACTTTTTTATCTAAGGAAACTGAAATTTTAAAATTAAATTGCATAATGTGCATGTATATGTACATATACATTTGTAACAAAAATTAATAGAAAAGGAGGCTATGGTTTGAAAAGGAGCAAGGAGAAGCATTTGATAAGGCTTGGAGGGAGGATAAGGAAGGGGGAAATTATATGATTACAATTTCAAAAAATAATTATTTATAGAAATTTAAAATTATTAAAAACACAAAATTAAAGCAAGTTTAACTGTACTAATTCAGATAATAGTCTTACAGTTCTTGCTGAGAGGAGCATGATGACAGGTGTCTTGTATAGTTGTCCTCTGAGAGGCTCTGCCAGAGCCTGCCCAATACAGATGCAGATGCTCACAGTCAACTGTCCAACTGTCGGACAGAGCATGGAGACCACAAAGGAGGAGTTAGGGGAAGGACTGAAGGAAATGAAGTCGTTTTCAGCCCCTTAGGAAGAACAAGAATATCAACCAATGAGAACCCCAGAGCTCCTAGGGACTAAACCACCAACCAAAGAGTACACATGGAGGGATCCATGGCTCCAGCTGCATATGTAGCAGAGGATGGCCTTATCTGGCATCAATGGGAGGAGATCCCCTTGGTCCTGTGGAGGCTTGATGGCTAGCATAGGGAAATTCTAGGGTGGTGAGGCATTAGTAGGTGGGTGAGTATGGGAGCACCCTTATAGAAGCAGCGGGAGGGACTGAGGAAAAGTGGATTGCAGAGGGGAAACTGGGAGGGGGGATAACATTTGAAATGTCAATAAATAAAATAACCAATAAAAATGTAAGAGAGTCTTAAGGTGGCAAAAATAAAACAATCATGGTATTAACTTCATTTTGGGTAAGATTGCTCAGCAGTTAATAGCACTTATGTTATCTGGAGATCCAGATTTGATTCCCAGAAGCTACATGACAATTTAAAACTATCTGTAAGTTCTAATCTATCAAACACACTTTCTAGATATGCACAGGCAACAGCTATTCAGGTTAGGCACAGGCAAAACAGTCATATTCCTAAAAAAATAATAATTTAAAAGATTAAAGAAAAGGAAATTTATAGACTTAAAATATAATCAAGTTTGGTTTTCATAGACCTTTGGATAGATATAGAAGCCTTTGATGTTTCAACCCATAAAAGCCTGAACAAAGTTAAAAAAAAAATCAACAACTTTTCTAGATTAGTAAAAAAAGATATATGTGCCAGGCCAAGTATGCTCTCTCATGCAAATCTGGATAGGAGGATTCAAGGAGTACCTGATACAGATACTCATCAGCAAACTTCATGGTTCCAGGGTCTGGGTAAAAGAATATGTATTGTCATTGTCCAACAGTTTGATTCCATGTGGACAAGGCTCAGCCATAATCACTCTCCAGTGGTTCATGCTTTTGTGAAATTGTTATCTGTAAGATTTTATGGTCTTCGTTAACAACGAGCTAGAGAAAGGACCCAAGGAGTTGAAGGGTTTGCATCCCGTACTTATGGCTCCAGCAGCATGCCTATAGCAGAGGATGGCCAAACCGATCATCAATGGGAAGAGAGGACCTTGGCCTGGTGAAAATTCTATGCCCCAGTGTAGGGGAATGCCAGGGCCAGTAAGCAGGAGGGGGTAGGATGGTGAGCAGGGGCAGGGAGGAGGGAACAGGGAATTGTTTTAGTTTTTGGGGTTTTTTTTATTATATTTTTTCCTTCTTTTCTTTTTTTTTGAGGGGAACCTGGGAAAGAAGGTATTGTAAATAAGAAAACATCTAATAAAAAAAAAAGAAAATTCAGGGAAACATATGAGACTTTGTGCAATGGATAGGAAAAAATTAAATGCTTTTAAAAGAACTGAGCATTCTCTTCCACAATAGCTTGTCTTCAGGAGAAATTATTTTTTAACAATGATTAGCCTGATGGGAACTCACTGACCATAACTTACCCAAGAAGTGGGAAACTGAGTAGTCCAGACCCTTACAGCTAGCTCTCTCTCCTTTTCAAGCTAAGAACTCAGGAGAAAAGCACTTCTTAACTTCACAGTGTCCAGGCACAAGCTCTCTGGCACACCAAGAGTGAATCAAAGGCAATAGCTCACACTCTATTTATCTCATTCATACACCTGCCTTACTAACAAACAATGGACTGCTGCTTCTTCCACCCTGTGCATCAATGCATGGATGTTTGATTTTGCACAATGACAGAAAATTATAGAATACACAAAGCTAGTATTCAAACTACATTTCAATCGGCAGTAATGTTAGAATTACTTAACTAGAAAGAGCTAAATCTGAATAAAATGCTAAGATCTTTGAAAGAAAAAGTAGACCCCTTGATAAAGTTGATACATAATGTCTATGGCCAGAGAGAAACTCAAAAAAGAACAGAGAGAAATGGTAAATACATGGTCATTAGACAATGATGTTGTGTTAATGAGGCTAAAGTTCATACTGAGAAGTGGTGAGTGA
>NW_022196904.1:76306996-76342214 GCF_008632895.1 Mastomys coucha
TCTCTGTATAGCCCTGGCTGTCCTGGAACTCACTCTGTAGACCAGGCTGGCTTCAAACTCAGAAATCTCCCTGCCTCTGCCTCCCAAGTGCTGGGATTAAAGGTGTGCGCCACCACTGCCGGTCTTCGCAGGCTGTTTAAACAGTGCTTTCCTCTGAATCCTTTTACAGCAAGCTGCCAGCTTCTTGGAAAGTATCACTAAGATTTCACACTCCAGCCATGCATCCTCCCACAAACCCTCTTTCTCGCATGGTCCTTTCTCAAAATGACCCCTGAAGCACACAGCAATATTTCAGCAATCCTACATATATCTCAATGCAGCCAAACTGAACACAAAGAGCACAGGTCACATATCTATACTCAAATAGTACTTTCTGTTTTATAAAATGGGTGTAAGATCTTGTAAGTATCATGGTAGAATCAGTTTTACTATTTCATTTTATATTGTCACGAGCTAGTTTCTGTTTCCTTGGCAACACACCTTCTAAAAGTAACTGCCATATCCTCCGTTTATTTTTCACTTTTTAAAAATTGTGTTTTCTTATTCATCTTTAAGATGGGATCTCACTGTGTAACCATGGCTCTCTCTTATTTGCGATTTTCTTGCCTCAAGCTCTAAAGTGTCATAATAGAAGTATGCCCCATCATGCCTGCTTATTCCAGTTAGCTTTACGACTAAGGTTAAGTGTGTCATGGGGAACTTCAGTGTCCTCTAATGATTTGACTTTGGTGCTTTTTGATAAGGACAACTGGCAAATTAGGTGTAATATAAATATTGAAAGAAAGAAGAGAAAACTTTATGTATTAATAAAAATATAAGAAATGTATCCTTTCTGTGGTAATGCTGTCACCCTTGAGAGATGTTTTATATGACTGTCTTTCCAGGATTATGAGCATAGAATATTCAAAATAAGTGCAACATTCATTAATGTATTGGAAATAATGGTGAGGCAGACATGAAGTAAAAAAGGCCACCTCCTGAAACAAAGTAATTCGAAGTTCCCTAAATTTATCTGACAGGGTCCCTCCAGCAAACAAGTTTCTCCCCAGGATGTTAAAGAAGAAACCAATTAAGTTCTATGATCAAGAGGCACTTAGGTTATAAAGGAATAGCATTCATTAGTGTCATTTTTTTCATAAGTTGTCTTTTCTTCTTTGTAGTGATAGAAGATTTCATTCTCACAACATGAATAGATTCTCATATTCTTTGTTGTTTTGATGACATAAATGCCTGCTCTGGGTAATATAATAATTGTCAGCAATTGGAAGATTGATCATCCTCCCCACCAAAGGTGACATGAAACTGGGTCATAGCAAATGAACCCAAAAGAAAATCATTCTAAATCGTGAAAAAAGTATTTCTCATTTTTGTTCTTGAATAACTATCCATTTCATATAATATATTAATGTCTATGTTGCACACATTAATATAATTATGTATAGAATGTCCTCTAGGCTTGTGTTGTTGAATGAGTTTGAGAGAAATAAAAAGAAGGTAAAGTCTATAATAGCTTGTGTCAATTAAGGAATCCCCTACTGGTGCAAAATCACAGCCAGACATCTCTACCTCATTAGTCAGCTCATCACAGCATCATTGCAGCAAGCCCCTTGGTTCTTGTCAGTGGCTTTAACATCTTCCTTTAAGATGCCCTGTGAAAGGTCTGAGTACCCGTGTTGCAAAGCTGCTGTTTTCTACAGAAATTATGTGACATCTGAAAAACCATATTCAGTTTGGCCTTTTGCAGCACTAGGAGTAGCGTTTTACTCTTCTTTCTTAGCAAATGAAAAATCAAATTATGTTTACTCCAGAATCCTAGGAAGAATGGGTTGGCAGCTGAAATAATTGATGGCAGGAATCTGAGAGGCTGAAACCCACACATAACTGATCTTTATTTTCATAAATAACAAACAAATATAATCAATGATTAAACTATAGTAGGAAAAGCCTAGCTGGTCATGTTTAGGGACTTATTCATATAATAATAAGAACATTTTAATAAGACAAAATTGCAAAGTACTACATATTTTTTGTGTATAGTTTTCTTAACAGTCATGTTTGACAGCTGAAGAAGTTTTTAAAATGTTCACTTACTACCCTTCACGTTTACTATGGTTACATATATTTATACTATTATTTTTCTATAGTGTACTGAGAGAATTTTCACCCTAGCTTTGTAATGAAAAAAAATTGGAGCATATATAAAAAGAGGCAAACCCATCACTAGGAAATAATTTATGAAAGCAGAATAATATGCCTTAATAATTCACATTGCTGCCTGCTTTTAAGCAAGTCTGGAAACCATTCTCCAAATTTGAATTTATACTTTTAGCTCCTAAGGATATCTGCTAAATATTTTGGACAAAACTTTCTTTTCCATGATACTTAAAGTTTTTGATTTCTTTTGGGCTTAAGTTTTATTTTCAGGGTCTATTTTGGAAAAGGACTAAATGGCTAAAATAATTGGATTGGGTAAACATTGTCAACTTATGTAAACTTAAAGGTAAGATCATGTATCATCAAAAATAGAGACCATTAATTTGAAAGGAAGCAAAAGGGTGTGGGTAGGAGGTTTTGGGGGAAGCCTCCCATGTAGGGGAAATAAAAGTCTAGATGGTGTCATTATAATCATAAATAAGAGAAAGAAATTTTGAAAGAAGAAAACATGCAAATTTCAAAAATAGTTCATATTCATTTTGATGGATCAAATTATTCATTTATTGGACTTTGTAGATTAAAAATAACAATGCAACAGATGTTGATATTAGTTAATTTTTTAAAAATGGGGATTCAAATTAAAGAGAAAATACAAATGAAGAAAATTTATGCCACAGCTTTGGAACTCCACATATCAGAATAAAACAAGAAAACTTCAAAGCATTCTTAGATGCTACTTCATTATCCCCAGCTATGTTCTAAAGACTGAGTGGCAAAAAAGAAAATAGGATGGAAACCAGTGAAATGATTCTGATTTGGTACATGAAAGTAAACTATATGCCTTGAACTCAGTAATACTTTGTGGTCATTCTGCTTAGGTCTGGGATTCTTCATTTGATTCCTCTAAACTCATTTATTTAGTCACCACAGTATTACAATTAGAACATTTAAAACATGAACAAGTATTCATTCATCATAATACAGTTAGTGCATATGAAGTATTAACAATTTCTCACAATCGTGTTGTTGCTTCTTTTATTAAATCGTTCTACCAATTCATGGAAGTTACAATGAAGTATAATTGACAGTATCATTCCTGTTCTCATTGCTGTTATTGGATTTATATATACTATGCTGAACCAATGCATGCCTTCATTGCTTTCTATCTCAATGAAATGATATTTTGAGAATTTCCACCCTCAAGCGTACATGGATGTATATCCATTCCTAGTTATGTTTGAAAGCATTCAGTTTCACTTTAATTTGTAAGTATTCTATCACATGGATAAAGCACAGGTTGCCCATGCTCATGTTTGTGAGAAATGTAGATATTTCCCTTTATGGCTGTTTTTAAAATGGTGCTATTTGTACTCTCCTACTTGTTTTCGATGTCACATGTCAATGTTGCTACAGGGCATGGAGTGGAAACATTTGGCAACAGTCAATGCAAAGTTCAAATATCAAGAAGAGCTCTAAATCACTTTCCCCTTTCTGATCTGCATCAACAGTGGCGTACAACATGTTTGTTCTTTACATTGATCTTGTGTCACTAATTTCTGACAAATGCCTGCCATGTTACACAAGAGCTATGAATTGTATATTTTTGCGACTCATATTGCCCAAGTTAATAACACTGTACAACTCTTAGTAGTTAATGTCATGTAACTGTTTTCTGATCTCAATGATTATTACAAATCCATATCAAAGACTATTCTTTTTAAAATATTTTCAGGGACTATGCTATTTTGCTCATAAAATATATGCAGACAGTAGGGAAAATAACAAACCATATTTTGACATTACTCTCATTACTTATTTTTTCACAGTTGATATTTAATTTCTTTTGACAGAACGATTCCGAGATTTACTACTACCTCCATCAAGCCAAGACTCTGAGATTCTGCCTTTCATTCAATCTAGAAATTACCCCAAGTAAGTAAGAGGAATTTGCTGGGTATGGAGAAGGGAAGGGTCAGATGCTAGCAAAAAAGAAAACAAACAAACAAACAAACAAAAAACGTTGTTCTTTGGGACTTTTACAAATCCTAAGTAACCTAGCCAAACTAACTAGGATCTCACTTGTAATATATAATAATTAACTCTTTACAAAAGGTCCCGAAGACAGAGAGCTCTGCTTCTAAATACAGTAGCTGTGAATGTGCAGCTGTGTCTCTTTGCAGCAACGAGCCTCTTGTATCATCAATGGGTGACTCTTCATCTCATTTTCTATGTTCTATTTAAATTAAAAATGGAGTATTTACATAGAGATTATCCTCTTAGTTTTCCAGTTTTTGGCTGATCCATTGGTATAAACTTTTTTAGCTAAAAAATATGTTAATTACAGAAAACACAAGATAAAAAGCAAATTATCTGCCATATATTACAAAAATTAATACTTAAAGAGCACAATACCATATCAAGCATAAACTCACTATATTCTAACCAATCTATGCTATGGGATTTGGGATTTGGGATAGACTCTAAATAGGTTTCATGGTTTTCTTTAATCTTTAGCATTCTCCAAAAAAGAGAAATCTAAAAATAATAGAGAATATAAAAATGTAACCTTCAGGTAAAAATACTCATGAAATAGGAAAAAAAATGACTCACTAATGGCAGGTACGTTTATGTGTGTGAGAGACAGACAAAAATACAGAAACAGAAATATTAAGGGAGAGTCCTTCAAAAATCATTTCCTGAGAGATCTGGGGATCATTGTTCTAAAATATAACAAAGTTACTTAATCACATTTTTAAATTTATGAACTCTCATAAGACCCATTGCCAAACCCAGGGACATCCATTCCATCTTCAGAATTCAAGTGCAGCCTTTGCTCTGTGAATGTTCTCAAAGTGTGAATAAATGAGAACAAACTTAAAGGAAAGTACACTTACTGCATGGTATGAGTGTATTTAGAGGTTAGAGGATGAAGCAGCAGAAAACAAACTTCATTTCCCAGTCTCTGCTCAGGTCATCATACTTAAGTCTGAAGAGATGTTGGTTTATGATATATTTGAATGTTTATATTTATAGTGCTATCCTTATAAAAATAGCTCAGATACATAAAATATTTGAGGACGTTTGACATAATTTTGACTAGACATTAAGTTGAACAAAAAAGCCCCCAAATATGAGCCAATAGCTCTGGAAGGTTTTGTATGTGTACATATAATTGAAAAAGTACAGGAAGAACTTAGGTCCATTTTGTTTTCATAAGGATTAAGTTCTATGAGCAGTAGCATCTAGCATCCTCTGCTTATGAAGAATATTATTTATGACAGAAGTCAAAACTGTTATTGGGCTTCACTACCAAAGAACAACTTTAATTGTTTGGACAGAAAAATCTATGTCTCAATGCACTCTCAGTTCCAACTGCTGTCTAAAAATGACTTCAAATGAAAATATTGGGTAATATCTCTCAAGTCCTTAGATAACCTTCTCAGGTTTCATCTCTTTGCTGAATAATCCTCCATTCTCTCCTGTGTATTTGGAATTCTATTTCTAAAATTATCATTCCCTCTTCAGTAAATTTTTTTGTTCAATTATGTGAAATGTATTTTAAGCCAAACTTTTACTATCATCAATAATAATAAAGTAATATTAGTAGCATACAGACTATCTTTATGTGTCAGGGATTATACTCTGAGGTTTTTTTTGTTGTTGTTGTTTATTTGTTTGCTCTTTTGTTTTTTGTGTTTGTTTGTTTGGTTGGTTGGTTTGGTTTGGTTTGAAGTTTTTTACTTTTATGGTGTTTCAGAACTGGGTTTCTCTGTGTTCCTCTAGCTTTCCTAGAACTCACTCTGTAGAGCAGACTAGACTTAAACTGAAAGATCCACCTGCCTCTGCCTCCTGAGCGCTGAGATTAAAGACTTGAGCCATCCCACCTTTAATGCTATATGCTTTAAGTGTTTTAAATACTCGGTGCTTTAAGTGAATACCTCCATATAATCTCTGTCATTTCCATATTATTATTACTATTTATTTATATTTTATATTATTTGTGGCTATTGTGAAGGGTATTGTTTCCATCATTTTTTTCTCTGCCCTTTTATTGTAGGTATAAAGGGAAGCTACTGATTCCTTTGAGTTAATTTTTTTATTAGATATTTTCTTTATTTATATTTCAAATGATATCCCTTTCCTGGTTTCCCCTCCAAAAAATTCCTATTCCCTCCCTCTTCCCCTGCTCACCAACCCATCCTCTCCCCTTTCCTGGTCCTGGCATTCCACACTGGGACATAGAGCCTTTACAGGATCAAGGGCCTCTCCTCCCATGGATGACTGACTAGGCCATTCTCTGCTATGCAGCTGGAGTTGTGAGTCTCACCATATGTACTCTTTGGTTGGTGATTTAGTCCCTGCGAGCTATGGGGATACTGGTTAGTTCATATTGTTCTTCCTCCTGCAAATCCCTTCAGCTCCTTGGGTCCTTTCTCTAGCTCCTTCATTGAGGATCCTAATTTTATATCCAGCCACTTTGTTTAAGTTGTTCATCAGCTGTAGGTGTTCTATGGTAAAATTTTGAAAGTCCCTAATGTACTGTATCATATCCTCTGTGAATAACAATATCTTGACCTCTTCCTTTGCAATTTGTATCCCCTTGATCTTCTTTTGTTTTCTTGTTCTCTAGCTAGAACTTCAAGTACTCTATTGAGTAGAAAGGTAGAATTTTTTTTCCTTGACCTGGAACTCTCTATGTAGACCAGGCTAGCCTTGAACTCACAGAGATCTGCCTGTCAGTTCCTCCAAAGTGCTGAGATTAAAGACCTGAGCCACTACACCCAGCCCTACTTGAACGTGGTGAATGATGGTTTTGATGTGTTCTTGGATTCTGTTTGCATAAATTTTACCAAGTATTTTTTCATTGATATTCAGAAGTGAAATAGACCTGAAGTTCTCTTTCTTTGTAGAATCTTTGTGTGGTTTAGGTATCAGGGTACTTGTAGCCTCATAGAATGAATTAGGTAGTGTTCCTTCTGTTTCTATTTTGTGGAATAGTTTGAGGAATTTTGATATTATCTCTTCTTTGGAAGTCTAATTCTCCACTAAAACCATCTGTCCCTGGACTTCTTTTGTGGTTGGGAGACTGTTATTGACCATCTCTATTTCCTTAGGAGTTATGAGATTATTTAGATAGTTTATCTGATCTTGATTTAATTTTGGTAAGTAGTATTGGTCTACATCCATTTCATGTAGATTTTTTTATTTTTGTGGAATTATAGACTTTGGAAGGAAAACCTAATTTTAAAAAAATTCTTCAGTTTCTGTCGTTGTGTCTCTCTTTTCATTTCTGATATTGCTAATTTGGAACTGTCTCTGCGCCCTTTAGTAAGTTTGGATAAGGGTTTATCTATCTTGTTAATTTTCCGGGAGAACCATCTCTTGGTTTTATTGATTCTTTGTATCTTTCTCTTTGTTTGTAATAGGTTGATTTCAGCCCTGATTTTGACTATTTCCTGCCATCAAATCGTCTTGGCTGTGTTTATTTCCCTTTTGTTCTAGAGCTTTCAAGTGTGATGTTAAGTTGCTAGTGTAGGACCTTTCCAATTTCTTTATAGCCCTTCTGCTATTAATTTGCATTTTAGTATTGCTTTCATGGTGTCCCAAGTTTTTTGATATGTTGTGTTTTCCTTCTCATTGATTTCTAGAAAGTCTTTAATTTCTTTCTTTATTTCTTCTCTGACCAACTAATCATTGAATAGAAAGTTTGTCAGTTTCCATGAGTATGTGAGCTTTCTGTTGTTTCTGTTGTTGCTGAAGACCATCCTTAATCTGTGGTGATCTGATAGAATACATGGAGTTATTTCAGTCTTCTTGTATCTGTTGAAGATTGTTTTGTGTCCAATTAGATGATAAGTTTTGGAGGATGTTCTGTGAGGTGCTGAGAAGAAGGTATATTTTTTGTTTTAGGTTTTGTTTTGTTTTACATTCTATAGATGTTAAATCCATTTGTTTCATAACCTCTGCTAGTTTCACTGATTCTCTATTTTCAGTTTTGATGATCTGTCCATTGGTGAGAATGGGGTGTTGAAGTCCCCCACTATTATTGTTTGGGGTCAATGGGTGATATGAGCTTTACTAAAGATTCTTTGATGAATGTGGGTATCCTTGCATCCAAATCTTGGTAGATTTTTCCTTTAATAAGTTTGAAGTGTCCTTCCCTATATCATTTGGTAAGTTTCTGGTTGAAAATCTATTTTATGAGATATTATAATGGCTACTCCGGCTTGTTTATTGTGTCCATTTGCTTGAAAAAACCTTTTTCTAGCCCTTTACATTGAGGTAGCACTATCTTTGTTGCTGAGGTGTGTATCTTATATGCAGCAGAATTATGGATCCAGTCTTCTTAGCCTGTGTCTTTTTATTAGTGAGTTGAGTCCACTGATATTGAAAGATATTAATAACCAATGATCATTAGCTCCTTTTATTTTGATATTGGAAGTGTTGCCATGTATTTGTGATTTTCCTCTTTTGATTTTGCTGTGGGATGATTAATTTTCTATGTTTTCTTGGTTGTAGTGATCATCCTGTAGTTTTTCTTCTAGTATCCTTGATAGGGCTGGGTTAGTATAAAGATATTGTTTAAACTTGATTTAGGCATGGAATATCTTGGTTTCTCCATCTATGGTGATTGAGGCTTTTGCTGGACATAGTAGTCTGGGCTAGCATCTGTATTCTCTTAGGGACTGCCCCGGATCTTCTGGCTTTTAGAGTCTCTGTTGAGAAGTCAGGTATAATTCTGATAGGTCTTCCTTTAAATGCTACTTGGCCTTTTTCCCTTGCAGCTTTTAATATACTTTCTTTGCTCTGTACATTTAGTGTTTGACTATTATGTGGTGGAAGGATTTTCTTTCCTAGTCAATCTATCATCTTCATGAGATGATTATGGTCACAGTCTTGCTCTTCAGGTGTATTATGATATCCAGGGCTTGCTGTCATAGGGGAACTGGGTTCTGGTGGTGCCATATTGCATTGGTTTCTGTTAATTATACTCTTGAACTTTCCTTTGGCATCTGATTGTCTCTGATATTGTTTATCCTGGTTGTCCTGGGTTGAAACAGGCCACAAGGGCGGCAGGAGAAGCTATATATCCAAGGTTTAGAGCAGGCCTTCTAGGAGACAGGCTTGGTGGGGTCCCAGTGAGGGGTGGAGATGAGGGAGGAGGCCTCCCCTTTGTCCCAGGTTAGAGCAGGCTTCCTAGGAGGTAGGTCATGCTTTGGGTAGGGGTAGGGAGAAAAGCTGATCTGTTGCTACAGGAATAGGTGAAGGCCAGAAGCACCCTATGTAGTTTTAATCTAAATCTTATATGGACCTCCAGAACCTCCCATGAACATTATATGTAAACTAACTACTTTCAGTAATGCAGCTCTAGTGGGGATGTCAGAATTGCCAGGGATACTGTTAGAGTTTCATGCCTTATCCTTTATCCAGGCATGCCAACTTTGAAAAGAGAGTCCAGGCTAGGGTCCTGGTCTGTATGTTTTAATAAACTTTCCAAGAATTTCTGATTCACATGTTAATTTGCAACTAATTAAAGCAAAACTTGTTTTGAAGACCATGTCAACCTCTAATGCTTCCTGATCAGGTTTTATGGCTTTTACTGATGTAATTATTCTCCTGAATAGTCTAACCTGCAATATCATCTTCTCCTGGGTAGTAGTTACTCATAATCATTTTTCTCCCAGATGAAGAAGAAACTATTACCTGATAGATGATCTATAACTATATGCCCTTTATTTCCCTAACCAAAATAAATAATGATTGATAGGAACAGTTAATGCCTTGTAATTAAGGAAAGGAATAATGGAGATAGATTAAAAAAATTAAGGAATTATCTTTTATTTAAATAGAAGGTATGGTCTTTGGAAAATCACTTGATGTTTTGGAGTTTAAGTTCTCATTGCAATAAAATGAAAATTTATTTTCCCTAAATTAAGTAATTCTGTGACTTTAGATCGAAGGTATGTGTAGAATAATCAGTACAGCTTCTAGAACAGAATGAATTTTGATTTCTAAGTTATTTTAGTTTCTCTTTCTATTTCTCATAAAAAATTAGGTCTTGTCAGCTAACCATTCACTAATGATTTTGTGATTATCTTTTCACCTCACCATTGATTGGGTCCTGTGTGTCTGTGTGTGTGTGTGTGTGTGTGTGTGTGTGTGTGTGTGCGTGTGTGTGTGTGGTGTGTAGAGTATAGGGGCCAAAGATTGACAAGTTGATACTAAGTTACATTTAAAGGAGTCAGAGACTCTTCTTTTCTCTTGCTCAGTCTGCTGACATTACATAACAGGGAGTATATACTCGTAAGGTTATAAGGGATTCTGAATATAGTCATAGTAACTAAATAAATAGTAATAATAAAAAATAAAAATAAATAATAAACATTTGAGTTATAGATGACTAAGCTCATTTAAATATTTCATAGTAAATTCAGGTTTCAAGATATTACATGAGACCTCATTTATGTATGTCCTTTACGATTAAATATATCAATTAATAACAATTTAATAAAGGTCTCTCAAATGAAAAGCAGTTGATCCTCAGAGATCCATCAGAGCAAGTCCATACTTTCCCTATCTTGTTTTGGGCTCTGTCCACCTCTCTGTCTATGTTGCACTTTGTCTCAATGGCATAATGTGGATATACTAATATCGTCATTAATAAACTATCTCTAATGGTTGTGTTGCATTCTCCAATTCCTAACAGGTTATTCTCTGCATTATCAGATCTTGTCTCTTTTATACATGAAATAAATGGAGTTTAGAGAGGTCACGTAGCTCATCTGTGATCTCATTCCTAGTAAATGGCTGGAACTCCAAGTTCTAGTGTTCTTGTTCAAAGCTATTACAAAGCCCCAGAGACTGGCTATGTGGGGAAGGAGAAGCATGTGTTTTTTTGGAAGCAGATAATTAGCAAATGGGTATTTTTCATGATTCCTCCTATTTGTTAATGAAATAAAATAAAATTTATTGGTGAAGGTTATGAAGAATGTCTCTTAAATATCATTCCATTCAATTTATTTTTTATCTAACTTATTTGATGTGACTTTCAGATGAAGATCCAAAAATTTATAGGGTAGAACTCAAGTCATTGTTGGTCTTGAAGCTGGCAAATAATTCACACATAGTTCATGATTTTTGACTAATAAAAATATGAGTTACATAGACAGGATAAGAATTATATATATTTAATTATATAAAGGATTTAGTAGTAGAATGTTTTCTATGTTTAAAATATTACATTAGGCATATTATTAACTTTGGTTATTTTTTTCTTTAGGTAAAAGCTTTTTTTCCTTCCTTTACTGGATACAGTATTTCCCAAAAGCAAACTTTGCAAGTTTTCTCTCTAGATAATATATTTGCCTTTCCTAAAATGGCCTAAATTTTGTCAGTGTAAACAGTAAACCTTGGAATAGCAACCTAATGTAGTTCAGTACAGTGAAACCCTAAAGGAATTCGTTTCCTGCATATGAAGCCTCTTCTGTGAGTGCAGTGAATCTGTAGGATGACATCATTCAAGCAACAATGCCGAAATTCAGTCTGTTTCCCATTTCTGAGTCAACACATGTTTTTTAGTTACCAAAGATGTGAAATGGTATTTGCATGTCCAACAGATGGCAAATTTCTTGTATTTGGAATGATCCATATGACCCAACAAAATCACAGATGCCTATAAAATAAAGTCACTTGTGTAAAGGCGAAAAACAAAATAATAAGCCATGAGTAAATACCATGAAGCCCTGCATTCAAAGAAATGCCTATTAATGAATTTATTCTACAGACATCTAACAGATGCCTAATCATTAACTTCACCAGCATATTGTCTTACCTGGCCTTCTATTTAAGTAGCCTCCAAACATAAATTACATGGAGACATGAGATAAAGATGTACTGTTTGAGAAGATATAATGAAAAAAATCATTATAAAACAGCATTGTCTTATATACATAGGGTCTATCAAGATGTCTCAAATGACATAAATGGTATAAGTATGGTCATTCTCCAGTAATCACAGATAACTCTTTTGATCATAAAATGAATGTTTTCAGACATCAGGAATTCAGAAGGAAAGATGAAGTGCAAAGAGCCTCAGCTTCCAAATGAGACGGCTTCTTACATCTGCCAAAATAACCACACAGTCAAAACAGATGAATGGAATCTGGGAAATGTGGTGTTTTGGCTAGACATTTGCTTCCCTCAATAAAATTAATGATCTGTTACTAAGAAAAGGAGGGTGGATATTAAGTGGACAATTCATAATTTCTGTTTGTAGTTAAGGATGGTTGCATAACATATACACACACACACATGCACACATATTTAAATAAGTACACACAGAGCAAGAACAATTTTCTTTGTGATCTCTTCAGTAATGTTTGTACTTACTACTTTAACTAGGGAAAGAGAAGGCACAATACTATATTATTTTCTCCCTCCCCCTCCCTCTCCTCCTCCTTCTCTTCCCTCCAGTAATTTTCAATTTCCATAGTTCATATGAAACTAAATATGTCTGTCAGAGCACTCACTCCTGAAAGATACACTATCCAGTTTCAAATATTGAATCAGCTAGTATTTGCATTTTGTCAATTATCACAATGAAATGTGATCAAGCATTAACATATTGTTATCTCTACAATTTCACAGACTTTTAATTAACTTAGAATGGGAGAAAGTTCATGTTTTATTATCAATAGCTTAAAAAAATTGCTTATTCCTTTGGACTTATGACTAAAAAAAAAAAAAAGAAAACAGTTAGATAAGGCCCAGGACACCAGAATGCTAGAAATTGGATTTAGCATAAATGGAACATGTTATAGAAAAATATTTTTCACCTTTTCAACCTTTGTCTGCCTTCTCTATAGGTTGTACATTGATGGTCCATTTGGAAGCCCATTTGAGGAGTCACTGAACTATGAAGTTAGTCTTTGTGTGGCTGGAGGCATTGGGGTCACTCCGTTTGCATCGATACTAAACACTCTACTGTATGTCACTTTGATCAATCTTATTACTCCAAATAGAGAAATATTCAAACACATCTAGTTTACATACAAAATAATTCTTTATAGAGTTTTCCCACTCAGTGTTCAAGAAATGACATTTCCTAATTGGAGAAAGAAATAATTCAGTAATTTTCAGTGTATGACCTGTAGCTCTGGCATCGTCCTTGCAAAAACAAACCCATTTTTTTTTTCGATCAATAATTACTTGCCCTCAGGCTTCTTTTCTTGATCTCCTCACAGTGGTGTCACTGTTCATTTATTTGATTAACAAGTTTTTAGGGGTGCTCTTGTGCCAATTAATCTTTGAGTTACTAGAAATAAAACAATGAATATAAAAACATAGACTATACCCTTAGAAACTTCACATTCGATTGAGGCAAGTTAAAAGGAAGTAGTAAGAAATTTATAAGATGGATTAAATCTGAAAATATAAAATGTACAAAAAACACAAATCCATGAATCAGAGACTATTTTAGTAGAGGGAGGCAAAACTAAACAGATTATAAGGAAAAGACTTCAAATGTCATCTTCTGGATGACTTATAGCAGTTGCAATCATATTTCCTCTGAGTCTGCAGAAGAATGAGCACATCAGTTTTCATATATAGATGAAGGAGGGTATCTGGTGTTCCTACCCTTCATTGCCAAAGTATATCCTACTGATAGACTCAGGAATAGGGAGAACCATTGCCTTCAGTTTTGTGCTCACTGGTGACCCCACCAGGCTCCAATGATTAGTTCAACCCTGTGAGCAGAAATGGCCCTGGGCCTATTAAATGGGTCACAGAGCATCCAAAATATCGTGAATATGAGAAAGGGACTAATAGGGTGGGCTTATAGTGATGGAAGGAGAGAAGATAGTATTTGGGAGAGAGTAACCAGAATGCGTTATATTTGAAAGAAATTAATAAAATAAAAAGTTCTAAGTAAAAAAATGTGAATAGATTATTAAAGTAAGTGTCTGGAGTGATTGTAAGAATATGTTCAGGGAACACTTTTAGAAGATAATGAACATATCACCACCTCATTCCTTCATTTATTAACAAATTTGCAACAGACTGAAGAAAACAAATGTCAAAGTTGAGATTGCCCAACTGGGAAATAGTCTCAGCATTTCCATTCCAAGAATATAAACTTAAGTTCATTCATCACCATAAAACACAAACAAGATGACAGCAAGATGGTGCTCCCAGACCGCTTCCATCCCCTTCTCAAGTAGACAAAGTCGCATTTAAATGTGTGAGGAGGTATCTAAAAAGAAGAAGAAATAAAACTTTCCTTTGGCTTAGTTGGGAGAATCATAAGTTCAATATAAGCTAGGGACTTGTCTCAAAAATAAAAAAAAAAGGAATGATAGTTTGAATATTTTATTTCATTTTCTAATATTATATTAAGTGTGATTTGGGGCCATGTTGGAGACTCTTACAAAAATAAGCATGTTCTAATCCAGTAATCATTTGTTTCAGACAACATATTACAAGTTATTTTGATACTTAGTATTATTAAAAAAGGAACATTTTCTTAACCTCAAGTCTACCTCATAGTCATAAGTAGGCATCCAGACTTGGAATTGTGAGTGTCTGGAATGTATTCATAGTGTGTGGTTGTGAAATCTTTCTTAAATGATTGTTAAGGAAAGGATAAACAACCAAGTTTCTGGAATGGCATTACCTAAAATTGAGGGCAAGTCTGAATGACCTTTTGATCCCTGCACAATGATACAGTTCACTGAAATAGGGAACTTGTTTTTCTGAGACTCATAAGCCAATGTTCTTATGATCCAAGAATTCAGTTTTTGGTCTGGAAGTTGAAACAGGAGATATGTATAATATTGACAAATATAGCAGTCTATGACATCTTAGTCACCATATTGTGTACCATATCCGTTTGAGAGTGATGGCAAATGTTGGCATGGAAATGTCTGAGTTTGGGAATCTGTTTGTTTATTTTTTAATTAGTTGTCTATGAATGAAAAGCAAATGTACATGAATATGTAGACTTTGTATTGTTTCTCCAGTTCCAGTTACAACTTCATTACATTGATTTTAAAGGGATGACTGGAAACCATACAAGCTAAGAAGACTGTATTTTATCTGGGTGTGCAGAGACATACAATCATTCCAGTGGTTTGCAGACTTGCTCTGTATGTTGCATCACAAGGTAATATTGGAATGGTCATTATTTTCAGTTTTATAATTTCTTCATTAATATTTATTTGTACATTTTAAAAGTAAGAAATGAAAAAAAAAGTAAGAAATGCTCACTATCGAACAAAAGGGTCTCTTAAATTTAAAACCAGAGGTAATATCAAATACAAATGAATGTACATCTTTTCAGATGTGAATGCTTGTTAGTATGTCTTCCTCTGACATGTTTTAACAGACATTTCTAAATTTTAACATAAAGTAACATAGATATATATGCACATGGCTAGAGAAGATGAGGAAAGAAAAAGTGATCATCTCAGACACAAGAGCATATTCTAATCTCTGTAATAATAAATTTCCCTCATATTCTTGTTTTAATGCTTTTTGTAGTCAGCAGGTCCCTTGATCCACTGTAAAGTTAAAAATCAGAAAGGTTCTTGAATGAGTTCACTAGGAAAGTAAAATCTGTTATTACTTTTCCTACCAAGTCTATGTCACTAGAATTAATGTAAGTTCTAGCATAATTATTTATTAATTTCTCCAAATTATTTTAAAGCTTATTGCTACATCTTAAATGTTACTTTACTGTGAGTGAGAATAGAATAAACTCATTATCTCTATTAATATGAGAATTCCTGGGCTCACTGTATCTGATTTACTTTTCAGTTCCTTAATATTGGCTACTTTGTATCTGTACCCAGTGCTTCAGTGGTTGTTCACATCCTTCCTTAAAACAATTTTTCTTCATGAGGGTAAACGTGTTATCATCCAGAAAATATCATTAACTGTCTCTTGAGAATTAGGATCTGTCTTAGGATATAATGATATAGTAGGTAACAAAATAAAACCATGATTTTTATCTCTCTTGTATTCCTAGTAACATAGATAACTAAACCACTATATATGCAGCATGTATGATTCTGAGATCTCAACTTGGGCCAAAATGAAAAGGAAAGTGGAAGTATATCAATGCGGCCAACAGGCTATGTTTTCTTAAGGAGTATGTTCAGGAGTATCCACCGATCCATGTGTTGTTGGGATAATCTTGAGTTGAGATAGTCAAATCTCTTGGGAGCAAATTCAATAGAGGGTACCTAACTCTCCAAGTTCTCTGACTCAGTCATATGCTTAGTGCAGTGGTAGAAGAGGAGGAAGGACTATAGCATAAGAAAAAGTGAGATGCAACTGAAGAGTGGTGTGCATGTATGAGCATGTGTGTTGCATGCATGCATGTGTGTAGTGTTCTTAGCAAGGTAGACTGCAGAAAGCTAGTAGACTTTATATTAGAAAAAAGAGATATTCATTTATACCTAGTATTATTGAAGATGTGGATTGAATAAAGATGGTTCTAGAAGAATTATTTACAGTATTCCAAATATTCAAACACCTCACATATACCTGATTGGAAAAGAGTACTGTGTATTTATATAACAAAATTATTAAATATGAAGAAGAAAATTCTGACATGTTAAAACTTGAGTGGACCTTAGAAATACTACGATAATTAAAGTAATATGTCAGCCAATTATGAAGGGACAAATGCATTATAGTACCATTTACATAAGATACTTGGAATAGTTCACTTTGTAGTTAATTAATGTAGAATAACAGTTTCTAGGTGAAAGAGGGAAAGGAAAGTTGTACTTCCACTTTATCTAGACCACATCTTTGCAGGTGTACTTCCTGTCTCACATAGCCTCTTTTTTTATTCTAGGAAAATACATAGTGAATGAGTAGAAAGCCAGATGGCATGTCTACTTTTTTATGCTTTGGATTTATTTTCTATCATGAATATCCTATATCCCTATTGTCTCTTTTTTTTAGTTTAATCATCCACAATTTTATTCCAATAAAAATCATTCTATTTGATAGCCATCTTTGAGTTATTTTTCTCATGATTTTTAACATTCATTCATGGTGCTGTGACCATCAATGGCTCAATTCCTTTCGTTATTGACAGCTTTCCATTGTATGAATAAACCATTTTATCCCAGGTTCTGCAATCATTACAACATTTGCTGATTTATGGCATTTCATGTCTATATCTAATTATTTTTTAATTATATGTAGTATAGTAATAGTAATCATGACTTTACTAATTAAAAAGTCACTTTCATTTTTTTTCATTTTTATATTTTTATTGGTATTTCATTGAATTTATAAACAGCTGTTGGAATATAGTCCTTTTTACAATAATAATTCTGCCAAATATGAGCATGAAATATTTTTCCCATTTTTAGTGTTCTTTTAAAATTAGATGTTTTCTTTATTTACATATCATACAATATCTCCTTTCCCAGGTTCCACTCCAAAAGAAATTAAAATAAAATAAAATAAAATAAAAAAAAACAAAAACAAACCCCTATTCTTTCTCCCCTCCCCCTGCTCACCACTCCACCCTCTCCTGCTTACTAATCCTGGCATTTCCCTACACTAGGGCATAGAACCTTCACAGGGCCAAGGGCCTCTACTCCCATTGATGACCAACTTGTTCATCCTCTGCTATACATATGCTGCTGGAGCCATTAGTCCCACCATATGTACTCTTTGGTTGGTGGTTTAGTCCCTGGGAGCTCTGACGGTACTAATTAGTTTATAGGATTGTTCCTCCTAAGGAGCTATAAGCCCTTTCAGCTCCTTGGGGCCTTTCTCTAGCTCCTTCATTGGGGACCCTGTACTCAGTCGAATGGATGTTTGTGAGCCTCTACTTCTGTATTAGTTGGGTACTGTCAGAGCCTCTCTGGAGACAGCTATATCAGGCTCCTGTCATCCAGCACTTGCTGGCATCCACAATGGTATCTGGATTTGATGATTGAAAATGGGAAGGATTCCCATGTGCAGCAGTCTCTGAACTGTCCTTCCTTTAGACTCTGCTCCATAGTTAGCCTCTACAACTCCTCCCGTGGGTATTTTGTTCCTCCTTTTAAGAAGGAATGAAGAATCCACACTCTGGTCTTCCTTTTTTTTGTGTTTCGTGGTTTGTAGATTGTGCTTTGTGTATTCCAATCTTCTGGGCTAATATCCACTTATCAGAGAATGCATACCATGTGTGTTCTTTTGTGATTGGGTTATCTCACTCAAGATGATATTCTCCAGATCCATCCATTTCCACAAGAATATCTTAAATTCATTGTTTTTTGTTGGCAGCCAGCGCCAACATAAATGAAATAAAGGGTTCTTCTGGTAATAGGAGTAAGAAATAGATAGGAAGAGATTGAAAGAGATAAGAAGAGGTAGGCTAGCCATACTGTACCGTACCCACGTGGGAAAAGTAAAACATTAGACGACACGAGGTCTGGTCACTCAGTCATGTTGAATTTAATAATAATTCCTTTGTTCCCGCAACAGGTAAAATACCTGGGGCAAAACCCTTCCCCCAAACTACGTCAGTGTAACAGTCCAATCAGTTACTTCCCTCTTCCTTAATGGGGGTGGAGCTTCTGAATGTAGCCAGTTCCGTTCAACAGTGGGCAGCGCTGCGTTTATTGTCCGGGCTTTGGGGAGGGGGTCTACAGTTTTTAATAGCTGAGTAGTACTCCATTGTGTAGATGTACCACAATTTCTGTATCCATTCCTCTGTTGAGGGACATCTGGGTTGTTTCTAGTTTCTAGCTATATTATAAATAAGGCTGCTACGAACATAGTGGAGCATGTATCCTTATTACATGTTGGAGCATCTTCTGGGTATATGCCCAGGAGTGGTATAGCTGGGTCCTCTGGTAGTACTATGTCCAATTTCCAGAGGAACCACCAAACTGTTTTCCAGAGTGGTTCTACCAGCTTGCAATCCCACCATCAATGAAGGAGTGTTCCTCTTTCTCCACAACCTCTCCAGCATCTGCTGTCACCTGTGCTTTTGATCTTAGCCATTCTGATTGGTGTGAAGTGAAATCTCAGGGTTTTTTTAATTTGCATTTCCCTGATGAGTGAGGATTTTGAACATATCTTTAGGTGCTTCTCGGTCATTCTAGTTTCCTCAGTTGAGAATTCTTTGTTTAGCTCTGTTCTCCATTTTTCAATAGGGTTTATATAACATGGTATTTTACTTAGAGAGTGTCATTCAAGAATACATTATATGTTTATCATGTTTATCCTTTTCTCCTCTCCTTAACTCCACGTGGATCTACCTCCCACATTGTTACTTTGGAGACATTAACAAATGTCTGCGCACCTTAGATTGGGAACTGATTACAGACTAAATTAAGGTTACTACTAAAATATAACTTGGTAAACCAATTAGTTTTATTGGTTTTTTTCACAGCAGTATGAGTGAGAGTTTACTCACCACATCACCTGCTGTGGATGATGACTTCCACACCTACAAACCTCTAAACTCAGATCTTACTGCACAACTTGCAAAGTACTTAACAGGATGAAGAATGTATTTTGTAGGAATTTTCAGTTGGTATAAGCTTCATCCATGAGCATGGGAGATGTTTACATCTTCTGAAATCTTCAATTTCCTTCTTCAGAGACATGAAGTTCTTGTCATACAGATCTTTTACTTGCTTGGAGTCTCTCCAAAGTATTTTATATTATTTGTGACTATTGTGAAGGATGTTGTTTCCCTAATTTCTTTCTCAGCCTGTTTATCCTTTGTGTGGAGAAAGGCCACTGATTGGCTTGAGTTAATTTTATATCCAGCTACTTTGCTGAAGTTGTTTATCTCATTTAGGAGCTCTTTGGTGGAATTTTTGGGGTCACCTAAGTATACTATCATATCATCACCAAATAGTGATAATTTGACTTCTTCCTTTCCATTTTGTATCCCTTTGATCTCCTTTTGTTGTCTAATTGCTCTGGCTAGGACTTTCAGTACAATATGAAAAGGTAGAAAGAAAGTATGCAGCCTTGTCTTGTCCCTAATTTTAGTGGGATTGTTTCAAGGTTCTCTGTATTCAGTTTGATGTTGGCTACTGGTTTGCTGCATATTGCTTTTACTATGTTTAAGTTTGGGCCTTGAATTCCTGATCTTTCCAAGACTTTTATCATGAAGGGATGTTGGATTTTGTCAAATGCTTTCTCAGCATCTAATGAGATGATCATATGTTTTTTTCCTTTGAGTTTGCTTATATAGTGAATTATATTGATAGATTTCTGTATATAGAACCATCCCTGCCTTCCTGGGATGAAGCCTACTTGATCATGATGGATGATCGTTTTGATGTTCTTGGGTTCGGTTTGCAAGATTTTTACTATTTTTGTATAGATATTCATAAGGGAAATTGGTCTGAAGTTTTCTTTCTTTGTTAGGTTTTTGTGTGGTTTAAGTATCAGAGTAATTGTGCCTTCATAGAACAAATTGACTAGAGTCCTTCTGTTTCTATTTTGTGGAATAGTTGAGGAGTATTGGTGCTAGGTCTTCTTTGAAAGTCTGATAAAACTCTGCACTAAACCCATCTGGTCCTGGGCTTTTCTTGGTTGGGAGACTATTCATGACTGTTTCTATTTCATTAGCAGATATGGGACTCTTTAGTTCATTTATCTGATCTTGATTTAACTTTGGTACCTGGTATCTGTGTAGAAAAATTTCCATTTCATCCATGTTTTCCAGTTTTGTTAAGTATAGGCTTTTGTAGTAGGATCTCATGATTTTTTTGGATTAACTCGGTGTCTGTTGTTATGTCTCCCTTATCATTTCTGATCTTGATAATGAGGATAGTGTCTCTGAGCCCTCTAGTTATTCTGGCTAAGGGTTTATCTATTTTGTTGATTTTCTCAAAAAACCAGCTCCTGGTTTGGTTGATTCTTTATATAGTCCTTTTTGTTTCTATTTGGTTGATTTCAGCCCTGAGTTTGATTATTCCCTGCCATCGACTCATCTTGGCTGAATTTGCTTCTTTTTGTCTAGGACTTTCAGATATGCTGTTGAATTGCTGGTATATGCTCTCTCCAATTTCTTTTTGAAGGCACTTAAGCTATGAGTTTTCCTCTTAGAATTGCTTTCACTGTTTCCCATAAGTTTTGGTTATTGTGGCTTCATTTTTATTAAACTCTAGAAAGTCTTTAATTTCTTTATTTCTTCCTTGACCAAGTTATCATTGAGTAGAGTGTTGTTAAGCTTCCACATGTGTGGGAGCATTCTATTGTTTATTTTTTTATTGAGAAGCAGCCTTAGTCTATGGTGATCTGATAGGATGCAAGGAATTATTTCAACATTCTTGTATCTGTTGAGGCCTGGTCTGTGACCAATTATATGGTCAATTTTGGAGAAGATACCATGAGGTGCTGAGAAGAAGGTATATCCTTTTGTTTTAGGATTAAAAATTCTATAGATATCTGTTAAATCCATCCATTTCATAACTTTTGTTAATCTCACTGAATCTTTGTTTAGTTTCTGTTTCCATGATTTGTCCATTGCAGAGAGTGGGGTGTTGAAATCTCCCACTATTATTGTGTGTGGTGCAATGTGTGCTTTGAGCTTTAGTAAAGTTTCTTTTATGAATGTAGATGTCCTTGCATTTAGAGCATAGAGGTTCAGAATTGAGAGTTCATTTTTGTTTGTTTGTTTGTTTGTTTTGTTTTGTTTTGTTTTGTTGTTTTTTGAGACAGGGTTTCTCTGTGTAGCTCTGGCTGTCCTGAAACTCACTCTGTACACCAGGCTAGCCTTGAACTCAGAAATCCACCTGCCTCTGCCTCCCAAGTGCTGGGATTAAAGGTGTGCGGCACCACCGCCAGGCTGAGAGTTCATTTTGATAGATCATATCTTTGATGAATATGAAGTGTCCCTCCTTATCTTTTTTGATCATTTTAGGGTGAAAGTCGATTTTATTTGATATTAGAATGGCTACTCCAGATTTTTTCTTGGGACCATTTGCTTGGAAATTGTTTTCCATCCTTTTATTCTGAGGTAGTGTCTGTCTTTGTCACTGAGGTAGGTTTCTTGTATGCAACAAAATGTTGGGTCCTGTTTACATACCAAGACATAGTCTGATAGTCTATGTCTTTTTATTGGGGAACTGAGTCCATTGATATTAATAGATGTTATGGAAAGGTAATTGTTGCTTCCTGTTATTTTTGTTGTTAGAGTTGCAATTCTGTTCATGTGGCTATCTTCTTTTAGTTTTGTTGGAAGATTGCTTTTACCTTTTTCTAGGATGTACTTTTCCTCCTTGTGTTGAAGTTTTCTATTTATTACCCTTTGAAGGGCTGGATTTGTGAAAATATATTGTGTAAGTTTGGTTTTGTCATGGAATACTTTTTCTCAGTCTATGGTAATTGAGAGTTTTGCTAGGTATAGTAGCCTGGGCTGGCATTTGTGTTCTCTTAGGGTCTTTGTGATATCAACCCAGGATCTTCTAGCTTTCATATTCACTGGCGAGAAGTCTGGTGTAATTCTGATAAGTCTGCCTTTATATGTTACTTGACCTTTTTCTGTCACTGCTTTTAATAGTCTTCCTTTGTTTTGTGCATTTGGTGTTTTGACTGTTATGTTGCAGGAGGAATTTCTTTTCTGGTCCAGTCTATTTGGAGTTCTATAGGCTTCTTTTATGTTCATTAGTACCACTTTCTTTAGGTTAGGGAAGTTTCTTTCTATAATTCTGTTGAAAATATTTACTGGCCCTTTAAGTTGGATGTCTTCACTCTCTTCTCTACCTATTATCATTAGGTTTGGTCTTTTCATTGTGTCCTGGATTTCCTGGATGTTTTGGGTTATGAACTTTTTGCATTTTGTGTTTTCTTTGACTGTTGTGCCAATGTTTTCTATGGTATCTTCTGCACCGAGATTCTCTCTTCTACCTCTTATATTTTGTTGGTGATACTTGCATCTATGGTTCCCGACTTCTTTCCTAGGATTTCTATCTCCAGAGATGTCTCTCTTGGTGATTTCTTAACTGTTTCTACTTCCATTTTTAGGTCCTGTATGGTTTTGTTCAATTCCTTCACCTGTGTGGTTGTGCTTTCCTGTAATTCTTTTAGGGATTTTTGTGTTTCTTCTTTAAGGATTTGAACCTGTTTATCTGTGTTTTCTTGTATTTCTTTAAGGGAGTTATTCATGCCCTTCTTAAATTCCTCTGTCACCATTGTGAGATATGAATTTAGATCCAAATCTTGCTTTTCTGGTGTTTTTGGATATCCAGGACTTGCTGTAGTGGGAGTACTAGGTTCTGATGAAGCCAAGTAGTCTCAGTTTCTGTTGGTAAGATTCTTGTGTTTGCCTTTTGCCATCTGTTGATCTCTGGTGTTAGATATTCTTGCTGTCTCTGGCTGGAGCTTGTTCCTTCTATAGGTCTGTAAGCCTGTGTCAGCACTTCTGGGAAATCACCTCTCCTCTGGTAAGACTGTTTTGCAGAGAGCTGCGGATCAGTCCTCCCTCCTGAGTCCTGGGATCAGAACAAACCAGAACAAAGGCTGGAGACAGGCTCTCTGCTTTTGGGAGGAGTGCAGAGAGGATTGTGGGTCTGCTGTCCCTCCTAGGTGTAGAGGGAAGTAGAAAGGATTCATAGCTGGCTGCCCTGCCACTTTTGAGGCCTGTGCCTCCTGGCTGGACCCACCTTAAAAAGTTAAGGAAGAGAAAATGACAATCTCACCTGACTCCCTAGGTTGGAGCACTCCCTGGAGGCAAGCTTTCTGCTTGAGGGAAGAGGCGGAGAGGGCTGTGGATCCACAGTCCCTCCTAGGTGTCCTATTGTCTCTTTTTTAAAGGAAAATTATGTTTATTGATGAGTGAAGCCATGGGTTAAAATTTAAGCATCTTAGCAAATAAAATAGAGGTTGTTTATAAGAACCTGAAAGGAATAATACATTGCTTAGCATGATTTTATATGTATCTTTAGTTGTAAATGATTGTGTTATATCTTCAAAACCATCATCACTAAATTTCACCAGAGCAAATTATGTTGAGAGAACTTCTCTATCATCTGTATGTCTATTTATTAATCACCTATCATCTCTCTGCCTACTTTATTTTACTATAAATATTTACTGTGATAAGCCAAATTATCTACTGCACTATAGAATCCCATATGCTAGGTACAAACTCTGAATATTTAGAAAGAATTTAAATGAGGCTTTTCATTTTTATGTTCTCTCAGTTTTGGCAAGAAAACAGACCTGACTTTGTGAACATCCAGCTGTACCTCAGTCAAACAGATGGGATACAGGTATGTGGCTGGATGTTATTGTTAATTAAATGAGCGTCTTGATAATAGATGATTTACTGTAAGAGCCTTGCTGGAAGAAAACCTTTGCATGGGGTTTTTGCAGAAGTGTCTAGAGGAAAGCCTCAATTGGGATCCATCCAGGAAACTCATAGCTTGTCCTTGAAGTCAACTCTCTTGTTTCTTTCAGTTCTCCTCACAGTATGCTGAAACAAACCTTTTGATTCCATCTTTCTTCTCTGGGTTTGTTTCAAGTTCCTTGTCACTAGGGAGACATCAAGTAATAAATGAACAACCTTGTGATCTTTTTTTCCATAGAGGAAAAGTTTTCTGTGATGAGAAAAGATAAAGTCATACACAGTTAAACATATTCCATCCCAGAGGAATCTAACATAGAAACAGTAAGAGCCATCGTGCTTTGTTTACTATAAGAGAGACTATGCTGAAAATTTCCCATACATCATTTGGTGTGATCTAAACTAATTTGAGCAGTGCATGCTATTACACTCTATATTATAATGTCAGCCAAACTAACATTTAGAAATATTAAGTAGTTGCATAATGTGATGAATCTTTGGACAAATGATTTCCATATTTAAAAAAAAACTGTGTGCGTCTATGTGCACACAGTGCATGTGTGCACTTCCTACAGAGCTTAGAGTAAAATCTTGAATGTTATCCTTAAGTTCCTTGCCTCCTTGGAGATAAAGTCTTTATCCAAATACCCACCAATTACGCCAGAATGCCTAGCCAGTGAGCCCCAAAGACCCACCATCTCACTTTATTACTGTCACTACAAGTTCACACTACCATATTCACCATTTTTGTGTGGCTTCCAGGGATTGTGCTCAAGTCCTCAAACTTACAAGGCAAGAGTTTCACTGAATAAGCCCCTAGATTTTTTATACTCTTTTTCTTTATCTCTTTTTATTGTTTTTCAGATAAAATATGAATGCTTATCAGTTACCTAAAAACTATCCTAATTGATTTGTGAAGGTTCTAAGTTAATATTGTATTGTTTTTACTTCATTTTACCACAGCCATGAAGCCAGAAAATATAATACTTCTTTCTGATATAATTGTAACTAGGGTATAGATAATATTGATAAATATATTTACATAATAATCTAATAATAAAATAAAAACAGATAAATTATACCTGGTACTGAGTCTGCCTAACTGAACATCAGGCACTTTCTTTCTTATTTCTCTCTGATTGCTCATTGTCTAAGAACCAGTGTTTATTCTTTGCATGGATAAGCCATTACCAGTTACTGTCTGATAGGGAATAGACTTAGATATCCTGTGTCTTGGGAAGTCATGTCTAGAGTTATTCCCCCCAATTTGTGATGAAAATTTGTGTTAATTTACTCATAATGAGCCTAATATGACAAATGTACTTAGGTAGAAACATATGTCAATGACATTTAATTTTAATCCCACTTAATAGTTTTTGATAAACTGGAGTGTGTTCTTCATCTTACATTGAATTTATTTAAATATGAAGCAAATAATTAAAATCAAGGTAAGTCAGCAATTTGTGAAAATGACATTCAAGAGAATAATGAATTTTATTTTATTCTATTTTATTTATTCATCCTTTTCAAAATATGCAAAATGGTACAACATACCATATAACCAGAATATTATCCTTTTTAATTAATTTATTTTTTACACTCCATATTCCATTGCCCGCCCTCCCATCCGTCCTCTGACTGCTCCACATCTCACACCTCCTTTCCCCTAACCCCCCTCATCTCAACACGGATGCCCCACCCCACCCCAACTGACCTCCAAACTCCCTGGGGCCTCCAATCTCTTGAGTTTGGAGGTCAGGTGGGGTGGGGGTTATATAGTTACAATTATATCAGAAAGAAGTATTATACATGCATCATCTCTGAATGAACACAGACCCAGAAATCCTTTACTCTATGTGTTTTGGGGGCCTCATATCAGCTGGTGTATGCTGTCTGTTTGGTGGTCCAGTGTTTGAGAGATCTCAGGGGTGCAGATTAATTGAGATTGCTGGTACTCCTACAGGATCACTCTTATCCTCAGCTTCTTTCAGCCTTCCCTAATTCAACAAGGGTCGTCGGCTGCTTCTGTCCATTGGTGGGGTGCAAATATCTACATCTGACTCTTTTAGCTGCTTGTTGGTCTTTCAGAAGGCAGTCATGTTAGGTCCCTTTTTGTGAGCACTCCATGGCCTCAGTAATAGTGTCAGGCCTTGGGACCTCTCCTTGAGCTGGTTCCCACTTTGAGCCTATCACTGGACCTTCTTTTCCTCCGGCTCCTCTCCATTTCCATCTCTGTAATTCTTTCAGAGGAGAATAATTATGGGTCAGAGACATGACTGTGGAATGGCAACCCCATCCTTCACTTGACTGTCTTCCTGCTGGAGGTGGACTCTATAAGTTCTCTCTCCCTACTGTAGGGCATTCCATCTAAGGTCCCTCCCTTTGATTCTTGAGACTCTTTTACCTCCCTGGTCTCTGGTGCGTTCTTGAGGGTCCACCCAATCTCCTATTTCCTGAGGTTGCCTGTTTCTATTCTTTCTGTTGGCCCTCAGGGCTTCAGTCCTTTTCCCTCACCCAATACCAGATCGGTTTCCTCTTCCTCCCTGCCCCCACTCCACTGTTCCCATGTTCCCACTGTTCTCAGTGGGGCTGAGGTCTCCTCACTTAGGCACTTCAGCTTGTTGACCTTTTTGAGTTCTGTGGAGACTGTATCTTGGGTATTCTGTACTTTTTTTTTAATTTTGGGCTAATTATCACTTATTAGTGAGTACATACCATGCATGTCCTCTTGGTCTGAGTTACCTCACTCAGGGTGATATTTTCTAGTACTGATTTTTAATGGAAAAGAAAATGAAAGTGAGACTTTGCAGTTGTATTTCTTTGAATTCTGATTTGCTCTTTATAAATTTGGAAGAAGCAATTGGAAGAAGGTCATAGCTCATATGAACTCAGGTGAGAGGAATGTGTTGTATATCCAAAGTTGCATTTTATAAGATGTATACTTCCTTTTTGACAGAAGATAATTGGAGAAAAATATCATACCCTGAATTCGAGACTTTTTATTGGGCGTCCTCGATGGAAGCTTTTATTTGATGAAATAGCAAAATGTAACAGAGGGTAAGTAATGTACCTCACAAAGTTAACATATGGCTGAAGATCAAATTAAAATATTCCTGGGTCACCTTGTGAAATGTTTAAAGATGAACTGTAAATATGTTTATCACAGAGTTATTTGAACACTAAGTTTCAATCAAAAGATGAAGTAAAATAGTTACCACTCTAATAAAAGGCCTGGAAGATGGAATAGTTAAAAAATGATTTAGACATAGTTAAGTGTTTGTGATTCAGACTTACCTACCCACTTTTAAAACTGTGTACTTGCTTTAATACCTATATTTTTCCTTATTTATTTATCTATGTATTTATTAGGGGGTGAAGGGCTGGGAGTCAAGACAGGATTTCTCGGTGTAGCCCCGGCTGTCCTGGAACTCTTTCTGTAGACCAAGCTGCCCTCAAACACTGAGATCCATCTGCCTTCCAAATGCTGGGATTAAAGGCATATACTACCACCACCAGGATTAACATGGATATTTATCTTCATGATATATACCAGACAATCAGCATAAAAGATTTTCAGCATCAATTTGGTTAAATAAGAGAAAGTCACCAATGTGTCTAGCAATAGTCACATTTATAAATTAATTTTTGTACTTTATTATTATATTGAAAAATTTTAACTGTTTTTTTTTAACATTAGCTTTCTAAGCCAGGAATATTTCCAAAATGTATTTTTTTTCCTTCTAAGAATGATGGTTCTATCAAGACTATAGGCATATTGAATGTGTCAAAGATCTGAAGAAGTAACAGTGGAAGAAAGGGCATTTACATTATGATGGAGACACACCAGGCCATTTGTCATCACTCAACTTATCATAGTGAAGAGCAGCAATTATAAAATGCCTACAAGAAATTGGAAAACTGTGTGAACATAAAGATCTATTTTTTTTTACTGATTATTTTATCAATTTACATTTCAAATGTTGCTCCCTTGCCATTTTCCCCTCCGCAAATTACCCATACCATGCCCCTTTTCCTTTGCCTCTATGAGGGTGCTCCCCCACCCACCTACCCATTCCTACTTCACTGCTCTATTATCCCCTTATGCTGGGTATGGAGCCTCCACAGGACCAACGCCCTCCTCTCCCTTGATGCCAAATAAGGCAGTCCTTTGCTAAATATGTAGCTGGAGCCATGGGTCCCTCCATGTATACTCTTTTGATGGTGGTTTAGTCCCTGGGAGCTTGGGGGGGGGGGTCAGTTTAGTTGATATTGTTGTTCTTCTTATGGGGTTGCAATACTCTTCAGCACCTTCAGTTCTTCCACTATATCTCCCATTGGGGTCCCCATGCTCAGTCTGATGGTTGGCTGGCTGTGAGTATCTGCATCTGTCTTAGGTACTGGCAGAGCCTCTCAGGGGACAGCTATACCAGGCTCCTATCAGCCAGGACATTTTAGCATCAGCAATAGTGTCTGGGTTTGGTGTCTGCAGATGAGATAGATCCCAAGGTGGGGCAGGCTCTGGATGGCCTGTTCTTCAGTATCTGCTGCATATTTTATCCCTGCATTTCCTTTAGATAAGAACAATTCTGAGTAAATTTTTTGAGAATTGTGGCTCCATCCCTTAACTGGAGGCCATTACTCTACAGGTTCTATCTACCCCTTGTTGGGTATTTCAGCTAATGTCATCCCTGTTGGTCCTGGGAACCTCTTGCTTCCCTAGCATCTGGGACTTTCTGGTGGCTACCCCCAGTTCTCCATCCCCCACTGCTACATACTTCTGTTCAATTTTCTGACCACTTGTACTTCTCTCCTGTTTCTCCCCATACCTGATCCTGCCCCCCTTTTTTATTAATTGGAGATGGCTTCTATTTAGGGATGGGAACATGTGTCCACTTCTTTCAACTCTATGACACCAACTGGTACAGACCCATACAAATCCTGCATATGAGGCCACAGACTCCAAGAGCTCATATATACATCAGTTGTGCTGTGTTTAAAAGGCTTGCTTTCCTTGATGTCCACCATCCTTACTGGTTTTTACACTCTGTCTGCATCCTCTTTCTCAGGGTTTCCTGAACCATGGTGGGAGGGATTCTATGGAAACATCCCATTTAGGACTGAGTTCCAGAGTCTGTCACTCTCTGAATATTCTTTGACTTTGGTCTCTGTATTTGTTCTAATATGCTGTAGGAAGAAGCTTCTCTGATGATACTGAGCAAGCCTGTGATCTGTGAATATAACAGAATGTCATTGGAATCCATTATATTGACACATCTCTTTAGCAGATTAGTAGTATTTGGTTTTACCCTATGTCCCTGGACTATCACACAGGTTCCCAGAGAGTATCAGCTATGGGTTTCATCTCACGGAGTAGACTTTAAGTCAAATCAGGCATTGCTTGGTTACTGCCACAGGCTTTGTAGCACAATTGCTCTAACTTGACTTGCAAGGAGATCACCACTGTACATAAGTTTGTAGCTGGTGTGGTGTTTATATTTCTCTTTTGGCAACATGCAACATACCTCTGATACGAAGAAAAAACTAGCCCTTAGTAGTGAAGGTGCTAGGGAGGCACCAGATCGACTTCATTGTGTTTAATAGGTTGTATAGGTTGAGCAATTGGGTCTTACCATCAGTTTGTGAAGATCAACCTTTAGTCCTGCCAACAGCCTGGATTGATTGGGCTTTCCCATGGGATCCCTTTGAACAACAACTCTATTAAATATAGCTCCATCCTGCTACTGGAAGCTTCATTTGGTGACAAGAAAAGTCCAAGTGTGGTTCTGTCTCCCGTATGACTTTGTGATCTTATATAGATGACCTTTATGTATGTATGTATCTTAGAAAGCTTCTACTATATTGTTTCCACACTACCACTCAACTGCTCCTTAATTTTACCTGCCCTTCCATATTTCCTTCCTCATGCTCTTCAACTCTATTCCCTAGCTGAAGATTTTAGAACCTTTATAAGATAGCGGCAAACATGAGAAAGTTAGTTCATATAGGAGCATGTTTAAGATGGGTAAAGCAAGTAGGAAAGACAGATTCTGTCTGTGAATTCACTTGATATTGGAGTGAAAAAAAAAACTTTAGCTTCCACTTTGATTATCAATCTGGATTGTCAATTTGACAGGATTTAGAATCATTATAGAAATAAATCTCTGGACCTTTGTGTGAGAGATTTTATAGAGATGTTTACCTAATGTGGAAAAAGCCACTGTGAAAGTACCACCGTTCCATTTGGCTGCTGTCTCAGAATTAACAAAAAGGAGAACAGAGATGAATAGCCACATCCATTGCTCCCTGATCCTTGACTGTGGCCATGATGGTATTGACCACCTCATGTTCCTACAGTTATGCCTTTCCTACCAGAATGCACTATATCCACAATAAAAAAAAAAACAAAGACTCTGTTGAAAAATAATATCCACGTCTTAAAACTTACTGAGTTCAGTTTCCTTGCCCAGGGTATGGTTTATCTGGTGTATACATTTGAAATGATTTTTATTTGACTATTATTGACTAGCTGAATCATAAATACCAGATGGCAATAGTTTTAATTACTTACTGGTAATGTTAAAGATTTTAGTATACTTATAGCCTTCCTGGTTAATTTCTCAATATGTTGAAATCAACTATAGCTTTGGGTCTAAGGGTCCTTGAAATGATATATATATATTTATCTCAAGTTCATTAAAACTTTATGTTTATCTTGAATTTAGTATAGATATGATTGGGTTTAAGCATATCAGTTAATCCTACCACATTCATGTGTTCATCATTTTGTCAACTACTGTATTTCTTTGGATTGATTATTTTTCTCCAGTATTGATGTATTTGTCATGTCTTTGTGTATTATTCTTTTCTGAAATAAGAGCTTAAAACAGTTGGTTTCCAACCTTTTTCTTTGAGCATAAGTGGGTAACTAAACATCCAAGCTCTTGAGTCCATTCCCAAGTCCCCAGTATTGAAGTTCTTCAATTTGTAAAGCTGAATTCTGTAAAGGTTGTATGGGGATTGTAATAGAGTCAAAATTGGAGGAATTTTGTTCTAGAAAACACTACAGTTTGTCATGTTTTTTATTAATTATTTTATTTATTTATGTCCCAAATGTTCCCCTCTCATGGTTCCTCTTCCAAGAATTCTTCACCCTATCCCCTTCACCTCTAAGAGTGTGCTAACTGCCACCTGGATAGCTCACTTCCCTAGGACATCAAGTATTTACAGGATTAAGTGCATGCTCTCCCACTGAGGCCAGACAAGATAAGTCCTCTGTTACATATTTGCCAGGGACCTAGCACCAGCCCATGCGTGGTCTTTGGTTGGTAGCTTAGTCTCTGGGAGATCCCAGGGGTCAGGTTAGTTAACACTGTTGGTATTCCTATGGGGATGTAATCCCCTTCAGAACCTTCAATCCTTCAATCCTTCCCCTAACTCTTCTATATGTATGGGTCCTCAACCTCAGTCCAATGGTTGGTTGTAGCATCTATCTCAGTCAGCTGCTGGTAGAGCCTCTCAGAGGACAGTCATGTTAGGATCTTTCTCCAAGCACAACACAGCATCAGTAATTGTTTCAGAGACTGGTGCTTGCCCATGGGATGATCCCAAGTTGTGACAATCACTGGACAGCCTGTCCTTCAGTCTCTGCTACAATTTTGTCCCTGCATTTCTTTTAGAGAGGAACAATTCTGGATCAAAAATTTAAAATTTTAAATTTGTGACCCCATCCCTCCACTAAGGGCCTTGTCTATCTTCTGGAGGTATTTGTTTTTTCAGGTTCCCAACTCATCCTCAGTCTTGGGCACTTTGGCTAAGGTCACTCCCATTGAGTCCTAGGAGCCTCTTACATATTCTACTTTAATCCTCTTTTATCCCTCTAAGTACTTGCATCCCCTCTTCATTTATTTTTCTGTTGCTGTCACTTACCTTACCTGGTCTTAAACCTTATTCCTAGTATTTTTTTGTTTGTTTGATTCAACACTCAATAAGGTATTGAAGAGATTAGAAATTATACAAAAACAAACTTTACATTTATCCATATGTTTATGTGGCCTCATCCATCAGAATTTATCATGCACACTGCTAAATCTAATTTAGACGATTCCTATACTGTGGCTTATTTTCTCACCCAACACTGCTGTGTCAAGTTGACAATCACAGCTAACTAGAATGCCATCCAGTAACATTTTGCTTCTTTGTGAAGAAGTTCATATAACATTCCTGGTAATAGTGGTTTTCTGTCAGGAAATTTAGGTTTTGTTAGGATATTTTTGGTTCTGTTTTCATTTTCAAAGACATTCCTGTATAGATACAGCTTATTACACAATAGTTGACATTTTGCTTTGTTGGTACTTTCAGATGTCTGTCACGGTACTACTTCCTGATATGTTTATTTTGAGGCAAATTCCTGTTACCAACTTCACACTTCATCTTCTCTTTATCATGCATAATATATGGATTTTATCCCTTTCTAAGTACCTCTCAAGTTTTCTCTTTGTTGTACCTTTTCAGCATTTTCTTGAAGTTCAGGAGATTCTTGGATTTATGCTTTGGGAGGGTTTTACATCAAATTTGGGAGTTGCATTGTAGAACACTCCTCAGCTTTGTCAAATTCTGTCCTCACTCCCATTGGGATAGCAGTTGCACACATGTTAAAATAGTTGTTGTTATCCACAAGACTGCAGACAATATCTTTTCTCAGTCTTTGTAGAATTTGATTTGGATAGATTCTAATGTTGTGTCTTCCAGTTTATTTCTCTTTTCTCTGTCAATGCCTGTTATTATATTATTAACCTATCTAGTTCAATAGCCACTTAGAAATTATATTAAATCATAGAAATGTAACTATGCCCTTTAAACAAATCTTCCCTTTCTCTTTTAAGGAAACACACTGTCCCCCCATTTTGAAGATGGCTGCCCTCCTTCTGCCCCTTCATATGATTTTGTTTTTCTATTTGCACACAATACTAGCATTCAAATTCCCTCTAGTTATCCTGTTTATTTTATTTGAGCTTTGTTTTTCTATTTGTACACAATACTAGCATTCAGATTCCCTCTAGTTATCCTGTTCATTGTATTTGAGCCCATACTTCCTGTTTGATTTTGACTTAATCATGTTAAGTGTCCTATTTCCAATAATAGTCACATTTTGAAGTTATGACAGCAACGTAAGAGTGGAGGGAAACAAATCAGTTTAAATACTCCTGGGTAGGTACCTTGTTTTATTTTTAGATTTCTGAGGGAGGGTATATGTGTGAGAGAGAGAGAGAAGGAGGCGGTGCATGCTGAGTACATGGTGATCCACTCACCTACACATGCAGTTCTGCCTGCCTGTTTTTAAGGTTTGGCCAATTTTAAATTATTCCCAAGTATATTGGGCTTGCTATACGATGAAGCTCCACTGCTTTGGTTCAGTTTGTTCTTTAAAAGGAAGGCCTGCTTTGTGATTTTGTATTATAGAGTTGGATCAACTTGAAGTCTATAGCTAATTTTAATATCTCCACTAACTACCCTTTACAAATAAGGGGACACTGATAGGAACACTAACTAGGGACCGTGAAGTCTTTGGTTTTAGAAATTCTTCAAAAGAGTTTAACCTGTGGATCTCTTGTAGTCCTTGACCAAATTTATGTGGATTCATTTTTTTTTCTTTTTTCATATGACCCTATTTTTTTCCCGCTAAGGACTTGAGATTTCTCCTTTCCAGAACTTTGGCTCTTCTAGCTGTATATTTGCTCTCTCTTCTTTACTCTGTCACACAATTGATAACTGCTTTCTCCTCTACAAACTTGTTTTTGTTGTTGCTGTTGTTATTGTTTTGTTTGTTTGGTCTCTTTAACCCAGTGATATTTTTGTAGTTTTCCACACTATTCTTTGATATACAAAACAAGGAATACAAGGGAAATCAATGTAGGTTTAGTTTGTTTCCTTGATTTTTTTTCCCTGGGAGATCATAGTATGTGTTCAGTTTCTGCAACACCTGCTTCACATACTTTTGGGATATTTGATAAATAGATAGATAGATAGATAGACAGACAGACAGACAGATAGTAGATGGATGAACATTTTATGCATCTATAAAGTGTATTTTGATTACAGTTTCTTCTGGCTCCTCCTAACTTCTCTCAGATTCCCCTTCCCCTCACTTCCCAACTTCACATCATTTTAAAACAACAACAAAATCCAATTTTTTCTGTCTTAATACAAATGTGTAGGATGGTGACCTACCAGGAGCCATACCCTTAAGAAAAGTGTATCTTCCTCCTTAGCATCCATCGACTGTCAATAACTCCCCAGCTCAGGGTGGTGGCTCTTGAACCCTCTGTCCATGCTGCAATGCTGACTTTCCTGTTCTTGCATATGTCTTGTGCCAACAAACACAGCTGTCATCATGAGTGTAACAGTGCCATGTCCAGAGATCACCACAGTCCTCCGTATACTCTGGTACTTAAAAATCACCCCTTCTTCCATCATAGTCCATCTTCTTATATCTTAGGTAGAAGATATGTTATATAGACACCCCATTTATGGAAATGCACGCCACAGAAACTAGTATTCTGCACTCTGACCAGTTGTAAGTTTCTATATTAACTACCACCTATTTTTTTAATGCCCAGACAGTTTATTTTAAGCACTTAATTAATTTATAAAATATGTTTTAATCAAATTAAGTCTGCTTTTCCTCTTTCCTGAATTTCCCATCCCTACAACCCCCTTTTACTTTCTTTTTTTTTTTTT
>NW_022196904.1:76343642-76354736 GCF_008632895.1 Mastomys coucha
CCACTCTGGAAATCAGTTTGGCGGTTCATCTGGAAATTGGACATAGTACTACCAGAGGACCCAGCTATTAACTACCACCTATTGCACCATTTTCTGCTGAGTTTTCAGATCTGAACAAATTATGGGTATAAAGATATCAACTTAGTGGACAGATTAGTACTATCTCCATTTAGCAGACTAATTGTAGTGAGTTCACCCCTAGAGCCTGCTAGCTTCCCTGCCATGTCTTCTTACCCAGATGTACAATACAAAGGCATGCATTTCTCCTGTGAAGTGGGTCTGAAACTTAATCAGAAAGCAGTTTGGTTCACATAATATTTTTGCCGCTAGCACCCATGTGCCCACTGATTCTTTTTTGTAGCTCTCAGTGTTCACAGCTGGGTTAAACTCTTGATAATATGTCCAACAGCCTACATAGAATTATGTAGGTGGAAGCTTCCTCATCAGGAACACATGACTTCTCTATGTCCTGTGACCAAAGTGTATAGTGTATCCCTATCAGATTCTGGTCGGGAGCCAAGGAGAATGACAATAACATCCATTGTTTAGTAGTCTCTCGGACATCCCTGAACAACATCTCAGGAAAAGCTGCACATGCTTCATTCCCAGCTTTTTATTTGTCATCCTGTGGCTTCTCGGAGATGCATGATCCCCTGTGTACACTAACAACAATTAACGTTTCCATTAATGTATGTGTGGGTGTGTGGGTGAAATACATATAATAGTAGGTCTGTCATAATTGCAGGGTTGAAGATCAAAGTCAAGACTTCACCCATGCTAGGAAACAGCATTTACACTGAGGTGCACCTAAAGCCCTTTCTTTCTTCTCTAATAGAAGAGAGTATCCCCATTTTACCATCATGACTGCAAAGAAATGTTCTGTGTTCATGGTTCTCCTGTAACTTTTTTTTAAAGATTTATTTATTATTATAAATAAGTACACTGTAGCTATCTTCAGATACACCAGAAGAAGGTGTCAGATCTCATTATGATGGTTGTGAGCCACTATGTGGTTTCTGGATTTGAACTCAGGACCTTCAGAAGAGCAGTTGGTGCTCTTACCTGCTGAGCCATCTCACCAGCCCCTCCTTTAACTTTTGAAGTGAAAAATATAAAAATATTTTACCTGGTTGCATGATTTTATATAAAATCTGGTTTTTATCTTCTGGTCCCAATTATGCTGAGGTAAGGAGAGCATACTTCATTTGTTTTCATTAGGATAAGAAGAATTAAACATTTTTTATTCCAAAAGGAAGTCAGTGTATATTAATAAACCTTGGAGGAAAATCAATTCTAAATATTTAATTCTTGGATTTTATTCTTCCTATTTGTTAAAGATACATTTTTTTTTTTACTGAAGGAAGTTCTACATTACATAATAATCAAAGCCCATTTGTTGTTTCTCCTGAACACAGCAGTGCCTAAACTAAAATGTATATATAGATGCGTGTTTATGTTTTTTTCCAGGTGCATAAAAATGTTGATTTCCAATTGGTAATCATTCTCTTTGTGTTTGTCTCTCTGTATCTGTCTCTGTGACTCTCTCTCTCCTTCTCTCTCTCTCCCTCTCTCTCCCCATCTCTCATGAAACTCAACGTGAAAATCTTAGGACAATATTTATAAAATGCCAATTAAAGAGTTGGCGTCTGTTCACTCTCTCTCTTAGTATGGTTACCAGTGGCATGTGGGGATAATACAAAACACACTGCATAATTTCTAGCAGCCAATTTATGCCCATAGTTACATTTTTTCTGAATTCAGCTATGAGTATCATAATTGGAAAATTGTTTTAAAATGTAAAGCAGCAAGAAATTAACTTTGCATATACCTTAAACCCATGTTCATACAGTAGGCTGCTTGTTTTATTCTGCCTAATTTTGCACCTGATTTTCCACTTCTCTTCTCTTTCCAGGAAAACAGTTGGAGTTTTTTGCTGTGGACCCAGTTCTATTTCCAAGACTCTTCATAATTTGAGTAACCGGAACAACTCATATGGGACAAAATTTGAATACAATAAAGAATCTTTCAGCTGAAGCCTTAGGAGACTACTGGGGACTCTAAAGAGGAACAAGTGCAATTTCTAAGACTTAGAGACTCAGCTGAATCAAACGGCTGTGCCATGCCAAAGAATATCAAGGGTTTGCTATTTATGATTATTTGAAATGAGAATTCAGAAAATGTGGCAAAATGACATGGTTAATCTGCAAGCCAAAGGGACCCTGAAGAATATTTGATGTGGTGATTCACATTTTGATGGGTAAATTAAAAGAATGCTGTTAGACGCACACTGTTGATTTTTATGGGAAATTCAAGAACTCTCTAACGAGGAGCTGAACTCACTTACACTGAAGCTGATAGCCACAGCCCTCTTTAAATTGTTTTCGGTTGAACAGACTCAAGATTGAACAAAATTAAAAATTCATTGAAACTCAGACTCCATTTTCTACGTTGTGCATAAGTGGAGTAGCTTTAATTCGGATAGGCTCCAGGCAAACACTGGGAGGTTGAAACTGTAGCACAAAACTTTGTATCAGTACGGGTACTTGATGTCTGTTGCTTCACTACTGACTCTCATGCCTCCCTGTGGTGTTCCTAATCTATATGCTCACAGGTCTTTTGCCCATGTGGATGTAGCATCTACCTTCTTATTTTTGTATCTTGTCTTCTGTCTAGCAAAATCTGCTGCCCCTTAGCCAACCTTTGACACAATGATTTAATACGATTGTTTGATCGCCAATTTGTTCAATTTAGTGCTATGGCATAGTAATGAAAACTGAAAGCATAGCCCCCTACTGTGCTTTTTCAAGTTTATGCTTAGGCACCAAAGAGCTTTGTATCTTGTACCAAACACAGAAGCACAAGACTTCTCTCCTGGGACTCACTTTGATTTCAGACAAAAAAATGTTGAAATCATGAAGTGATACCCTGCTTTGCTTTCTACAAAAGCAGAGCTTCAGTATTTATTCAGATTTCAGTTTAGAATCACTAATATTATTTTTGCACTGTTTGATATCATGGTGAGTTACTAGATTTAAGTTCCCTGTTCATGTGATCCAATCAGTGTATGACCTCTCATTATTTAATATTCATGAATCAGAGGGAAAATCTACTACCTTAGTAAAGAAGATATTCATACAGTTTATCAATTTACTTTGGTACATAACTATTAACGCTATCACATAACACACATTACTGAAAATAGCACCTTGCCTTATGCTTTTGTATATTACATGATAACA
Source organism: Mastomys coucha (assembly GCF_008632895.1). Lineage (NCBI taxonomy): Eukaryota > Metazoa > Chordata > Mammalia > Rodentia > Muridae > Mastomys > Mastomys coucha. The sequence goes on from NW_022196904.1 coordinate 76,346,882, forward strand.
ATAAATCCTGTTATTATTTGGTTTTTATGTGATTCAATAACAGACAAGTATACCAGAACATCTAGCACCAAATATCCACCGGTATATTTAGTTACACATATATATTTTTTTTTATCCTTGGAACACTTTCTCTTCCTGCCTATGGGCAATGTGCAATGCTCAATGTAGATTGAACTGTGAAGACATATAAACTATGGCATGTTGGCAATGCTGTCTAAATTAGAAAGGGTTTTCACAAAACTCGTATTATAAAAACTCATAAAAAGAAACTTGGGTTTGTCCAGGCTTGATGTGCAATACTGACTCCTTACTGATCATAACTTATTCATATGTCTTCATAAATTCATGGCATTCAATAATTCAGGTCAAACTTAGAAAAAAAAGATGATATTTCAGACTTGCCTGTTATGTTGAGTGAACCTCCTTGCCTAATCTAAATTCCAGTGCATGTTCAAGCATCTATATGTTAAACATAGTTTATTTTTGAACAGGAATAAATTAAAGCTTTATCACACATATAAAGACAGCTTCAATTCTTTTGATAGATTCTATGGTAGCAGTTACTGTTGTATAAGCCTTAAATCACTAATTTTGATGGCAATAAATATTAAAATTAAAATGGTGTCCATGGAATTTCTTTAAGTTTACCTTTGCAGCAGATAAACCAGCAATTTTGAGGAGAGGGAGTTGTTGGTTTGTGAAGAAAAGAAAAATAATTGAAGAAGTACATACTGGCATGATACCCTTAAGAATTTGGGTTATACAGCTGTTAATGTCATAGGCTGGTCATTTGTTTGTGGCAAATTAACTCTCACACTGACCATAAGATTTTGCATCTGAGCTTTGGAGAGTAATATAAAATAGTACTTACTTTGTCAAGTGTTTTGAAACAAAGTGTCATGTAGAACATATCATCCTCAAACTTGCTATGTAGCCAAAGATAGCCTTGAACTTCATTTCCTCCTGTCTAGAATTACAAACATGCACATACCCAAGTATGAATTATCTTATGTAATATATCTTTCTGAGAAAGTAATGAAATCATGCTATGATATATAGTGTACTGGATATAATTTGGGGACACAAGCATTTTCAAACAGCAAGATCATATATTTAAGAATCTGTAGAGGACATAATTTCTACTATAGGTCTCTCTCCCTGTATATTCCTTTTTCTTTAAGAAATTATCATTAATTTTTAGGATGATACTAGCAAATTTATTTCATAGATAGAATCTAATTTATATATTTCTAAGCAAAGAATTCAGTAAATCTTTAAACCAGTTTTTAGGTTGCTTCTCATTTAGGTAAGGGAAGGACTGTGTTTTTATATATATCTAACACCAAAAAGCTCAGAATATACATCTATATATACATATATATGTGTGTGTGTGTGTGTATGCCTATATGATATACATATATAATTTGTACTTACATATATTATATAAATATACACACTATATATTATACATAATGTATATGTATATGCATGTATGTGTATGTACATACCATAGTAGGTAGGTCAACAGATAAATAAATCGATAGATATGTCATATATATACACATATACATGCATACATATATATAAATATATATACATACATGCAAATGTGTGTGTGAATTATACTACATGTGTGCCTTTAGACTATGGATACAGAAGGAATCATATTCCATGAATATATGTATATTTGTATCTCTGTATGTATGTATATAGTGAGAGAGAGTGAAAAACTATATTTATCCAGATATTTAACTTTACTTCTCTTCAAGATTAATGTCATATAAGAAAGAAATGCAACTTAAATCGTAATTGACAACATAACTGAAAACACATACACTCTTAAAAGCACAGTGAACAAACTATATGATGAAATGTTTTCTGCACACTGTGATTATGACTTACCTAATCAATGATCTCTTAAAAAAACTTACTGAAAAAACATAATGGATTTAAATTAAAGGACACTGTTAGAGAGTCATTAGAGAAAAAGGTGACATTGTCATCAGTAAATAGATATAATTGTTACATTTATGTTAAATAATGTTCATTATATTAACAATATTTTTATTTTTTTATTTTATTTTTTTACTTACTCACTTTATATCCTGCTCATTGTACTTCTCCCAGTCACACCCTCTCACAGTCCTTATTGTTTCCCTCTGCTTTTCTTCTGAGCATGTGGGAATCCACCTGAGTATTGCCATCCTGGGATTTTAAGACTCTGCAAGGCTAGATGGTATCTCTCACTGAGGGTAGACGAGGCAGCCCAGGTTGAAGAACATATCCCTTATACATAAGGCATCAGCTTTTGGGATAACCCACCCCCCACTCCAGTTTTTCAGAACCCACATGAAGACCATGTTGCAATCTTCTACATAAGTATTGGGAGGCCCAATTCCCCAATAAAAAGACATAGTCTATCAAACTGGGTAAGTAAACAGGACCCAATATTATGTTGCATACAGGAAACACATTTCAGTGACAAAGATAGACACTACCTCAGAAGAAAAGTCTGGAAAATGATTTTCCAAGCAAATGATCCGAAGAAACAAGCTGGAGTAGTCATTCTAATATTGAATAAAATTGACTTTAAACCTAAAGTAGTCAAAAAAGATGAGGAGGGACACTTCATACTCATCAAAGGTAAAGTCTGCCAAGATGAACTGTCAATTCTGAACCTCTATGCTCCAAATGCAAGGACATCTACATTTATAAAAGAAACTTACTGATGCTCAAAGCACACATTGCACCACACACAATAATAGTGGGAAACTTCAACACCCCACTCTCTGCAATGGACAAATCATGGAAACAGAAACTAAACAAAGACATAGTAAGACTAACAGAAGTTATGAAACAAGTGGATTTAACAGATATCTATAAAACATTTTATCCTAAAACAAAAGGATATACCTTCTTCTCAGTACCTCATGGTACCTTCTCCAAAACTGACCATATAATTGGTCACAAATAAGGCCTCTACAGATACAAGAAGATTGAAATAATTCCTTGCATCCTTGTAGCCATCATCAAACTGAATGCAGAGAAACTTGAAGCAATCCCACTAAAATAAGGGACTAGACAAGGCTGCCCACTTTTTCACTAAACTACAGTTCAAGAGATCCTAGCACAAAAGCAGGAAAATAAAGGATATTTTAAATGTGGAAGTCTGAGCCACTTTAAATATGATTTCTCCAGGAAACCAGGGGCCACAAGCAGGCAGCCGTCAGACAGTGCCCTGAGAACCTGTCCTCGATGTAGAGGGGGAAGCATTGGGCCAGAGATTGTAGATTCAAAAAAAGCATTCAAGGTTCAACTTGGGGGTGGGGGCAGGGTTTTTATAGTGATAAGGAATTGAAAGCAAATCTCTAGGTTCCTTGATGTTTGCATAACATAAACACTGCAGTATCGGTCAGGCACCAAAGTCCCAGGAACTAGCAAGCCTTCAGGAGATGGGTTCATATCTCAGTGGTGGACTTCCAGGCAGCTACTTCTGGGGAGAGATGACAGTCTGCAGAGAGCCTTTGTTTAGCTTCCCAGGTGGGATAGTGGCTTCAAGGCGGAGGCTGGCAGTGTGTCCAATGGCTTAGCTGAAGCTGGAGGTAACACAGTATAGCTTGAGGTCAGGGATGGTGATTCCTCCTGAAGTTCTTCTACTGTTCAGAATTGTTTTGGCTATCCTGGGTATTTTTGTTATATGAAGTTGAGAATTGCTGTTTCAAGGTGTCTAAAAACTTGTATTTGAGATTTGATAGGGATTGCATTGAACCTGTAGATTTCTTTTGGTAAGAGGGACATTTTCATTATGTTAATCCTACCTATCCATGATCATTGGAGTACTCTCTATCTTCTGATATCTTCCTCAATTCCTTTCTTCATTGACTTGAAGTTATTTTCATACAGATCTTTCATATACTTGGTTACAGTTACATCAAAATGTTTTGTATTATTTCTGGCTATTGTAAAGACTGTTGTTTCCCTTATTTCTTTCTCTGCTCATTTATCATTTATATAAAGGAGGGCTACTAATTTGTTTGAGTTAATTTTTTTTTGTTTTTGTTTTTATTTTTTTGTTTTTGTTTTTTGTTTTTATGATTTTTTTTGTTGTTGAGTTTTTTGTTTGTTTGTTTGTTTGTTTTTCAAGACAGGGTTTCTCTGTATAGCCCTGGCTGTCCTGGTCCAGCCACTTTACTGAAAGTGTTTTTCAACTGTCGGAATTCTAGGGTAGAATTTTGGGGGTCACTTATATTTACTGTCATATCATCTACAAATTCCAATACTTTGACTTCTTCCTTTCCAATTTTTACCTCCTTAATCTCCTTTGTTTGTCTTACTGTTCTGACTATAACTTTAATTACTATATTCAAAAGACAGGGAAAGAGTGGACAGCCTTGTCTTGTCCCTAATTTTAGTGGAATTGCTTCAAGTTTCTTTCCATTTATTTTGATATTGGCTATTGGCTTGCTGTATATTGCTTTGACTATGATTAGGTATATGCTGTGTATCCCTGATTGATTCCTCTAATGCATTTAAGATGAACAGGTGTTGAATTTCTCAAAGTCTTTTCCAGCATCTAATGAGATGATCATTGATTTTTTTCAGTTTATTTATATGATGGATTAATTTGACTGATTTTTAAATATTGAACTATTCCTGAGTCTATGGTATGAAGCCCACTAGAAGATGATGTATGATATCTTTAATGTATCCCTACATATTGTTTGTGAATAGTTTATTGAGTATTTTTGCATTGATTTTCATAAGCAAGATTGATCTGAAGTTCTCTTTCTTTGTTGAATCTTTGTGTGGTTTAGGTGTGATGGTGACTGAGGTCTCAGAATGAGTTTGGTAGTGTTCTTTCTGTTTTTATTTTGTGGACTAGTTTGAGGAGTATTGGTATTAGCTCTTCTTGGAAAGTCTTGGAATTCTGCACAAAACCTTCTGGACCTGGTTGTTGTTGTTTTGTTTTGTTTGTTTTGTTTTTGTTTTTGTTTTTGTTTTTGTTTTTAGTTAGGAGATTTTTAATGACTGCTTCTCTTTCTTTAGGGGTTATAGGGATGTTTAAGTAGTTTACTAGATTTCACTTTATTAAGTACCATCTGCCTAGGAAATCATTCATTTTCATAAGATTTTGCCCTTTAGTGAAGTCCAGACTTTTGAAGTAAGATTCTCTGAATTGCTTCAGTGTCTGTTCTTATGTCTCCCTTTCATTTCTGATTTTGTTTACTTGCATACTGCCTCTCTGTCTTTTGGTTAATATGGCTAAGGGTTTATCTTGTTGATCTTCTCCAAGAACCAGCTCTTGGTTTTGTTGATTCTTTATATGGTTTTGTTTCTATCTGATTGATTTCAGCCCTGATTTTGATTATTACCTACCTTCTACTCTCCTTTTGATCATTTCCTTCCTTTTTTCTAGAGATTTTTTTTTAATCTCCATATTTTCTCCTGTGAGTCTTTTGTTCTCCCTTCTTAGAAGCACTGAAACATCTGCATGTTTGTCTTCCTTCTACTTGGGATTCATATGGTCTGTGAATTGTATCTTGGATGTTCCGAACTTTTGGGCTAATATCCACTTATCAGTGAGTGCATACTATGTGTGTTCTTTTGTGACTGAATTACCTCACTCAGGGTGATATTTTCAACCATTTCCAAGTTCCAACCATTTGCCTGTGAATTTCATGAATTCATTGCTTTTAGTAGCTGAGTATACTCCATTGTGTAGATGTACCATATTTTCTGTAGCCATTCCTCTGTTGTAGGACATCTGGGTGGCTTCCACATACTGGCTATTATAAATATGGCTTCTATGAACATAGTGGTACAAGTGTCCTTATTACATGTTAGAACATCTTCTGGGTATCAGTGGTATAGCTGGGACCTCAGGTAGTACTACGTCCAATTTTCTGAGGAACCTCCAGACTGATTTACAGAGTGGTTGTACCAGCTTGTAATCCCACCAGCAACAGATGAGTGTTCCTCTTACTCCATATCCTTGCCAGCACCTTCTGTCACCTGAGTTTTTGATATTAGCCATTCTGACTGATGTGAGATGGAATCTGAGGGTCATTTTGATTTGCATTTCCCTGATGACTAAAAATGTTGAACATTTCTTTAGGCACTTCTCTATCATTCTAGTTTCCTCAGTTGAGAATTCTTTGTTTAGCTCTGTTCTCCATTTTTCATAGGGTTTATAACATGGTATTTTACTCTTAGAGAGTGTCATTATCTGTTTATCATGTTTATCCTTTTCTCCTCTCCTTAACTCCATGTGGATCTACCACCCACATTGTTACTTTGGAGACATTAACAGATGTCTGCTCACTTCAGATTGGGAACTGATTACAGACTAAATTAAGGTTACCACTAAAATATAACTTGGTAAACCAATTAGTTTTATCGGGTTTTTCACAGCGATATGAATGAGAGTTTACTCACCACATCAACTGCTGTGGATGATGACTCTCACACCTACAACCCTCTAAACTCAGATCTTACTACACAACTTGCAAAGTACTTAACAGGATGAAGAACATCTTTTGTAGGCATTTTCAGTTGGTATGAGCTTCATTCAGGAAACTCTACATCTTTTAAATGTCTTCTCCAGTCAGCCAGTTTGATTCTGAAATTTTTGTCTCTCAGAAGTCTCTTGCAGTTTATATATGCTTCGGAATGAAGGAACTTAGTATATCGGTTCTGTATCTGTGACTTCCTGAACTTAATGTATGATGGAATATTTAACCTCCCTTTAAAACATCCTGAGTTCTGAAGAATTCTTCTCCAACAAGAAATGCTTTAACCCACAGCAAATTGCTACACAACAGCAACCCATATGGACTTGAGTGTAGAATCATCCAATGGGGAAATCACTCAATTTTAAAGTACCATACTGTCCTCTCAGTAGCTATACCCAGCAGTAGATGAAAACAGAAGCAGATACCCATAGCCAAACATTAGATGGAGGGTACAGACACCTGTGGAAGAGTTGGTGGAAGGATCAAAGGTCCAGAAGTAGATGGGAACTCCACGGGATGACCAACAGAATCAACAAATGTGGACCTTTAGGAGCTCTCCTCTTCTACAATGTTACCTGTACCTTCTAGGGAAATACTTGTGAGTATTTAGGTGGCCCATCTATGGTTGAGCACTTTACAGATGTATTATTTCAGGCACTTTGACCATGAGGTAAACACACTTGCCTTGGTAGCCCCATGATCTTACTTCTATACTCAGAACCCACATAGACACAAATACAAGAAACCTGAAAGTGTGTTGTCTTATCAGGGTAACAGGAGAAAAATGACTCACAAAAAAGTTTTACTCTGACCTCCACAAGTAGAGCCCAGCACTCTGTGACAATCTCTGTCTCTTTTCTTTCTCTCTCCCTCTCTTGCTCTTCTCCCTCTTAAATAAGAAAGAAAAATAACCTTGGCTATTTATGATAAAGTTTCTTTTTTCTACATTCTGTTATGTTACAGTAATATAAAATGCTGAAGTTGGGACTTTCCCTTTGTACTTAAAGAAATGATGCCCAAAGAGAGATTGTGACATATTTTAAGATATGCATTTTTACCAAAATTCAGTTTTTAGAAGTTTTCTTTTTTATTGGATATTTTCTTTACTTACATTTCTAATGTTATCCCTTTCCCAGTTCCCTGCCTTCCCAGAAGCACCCTATCACATTCTACTTACCCTGCTAATCACCAGTTGAACCAGCACCATTTGTTGAAAATGCTGTCTTTTTTTCCACTGAATGGTTTTAGCTCCTTTGTCAAAGACCAAGTGGCCATAGGTGTGTGGGTTAATTTCTGAGTCTTTAGTTCTATTCTATTGATCTTCCTGCCTGTCTCTGTACCAA